>NC_133617.1:40539483-40619483 GCF_048593235.1 Sminthopsis crassicaudata | reverse complement strand
TGAGCTAGAGAAGAAAATGGTAAACCACTCTAGTATCTTTGCCAAGAAAACCTCAAATGGGATCATGAAGAGTTGGACAGGATTAAAAAATGACTGAAAGTGTTGATAAGCTGAAGAATATTCAGAGGAAGGTTTATAAAGTCTGCAGTCCAGGTCCTCGAAGATTCAGGTGAAGAAACAAGCTTGGAGAATAGACACACAGAAGAAATGAAACCTAGCTGAAAATGTTTGAAATGTTGTTGGGAAGAAGGATGAGCCATAATGTTTGGCTCTAGGGTACAATATGGAGGGATACATAGAAATGGGAGGGGAAAAAGGGAATTTGAGGCATGAGGTCAGGAAAAAAATGTCCTGATAATGAGAAATGTCCAACATTGGAATGGACTGTGTTGGAAGGGGGTGGAAGGGGTGAGCTGCCCTTTTGGGGAGAATTCATGCAGACAGGAGAATATCACTACCAGGGCTTTTCGATTCTATATTTCTTTATCTTGCTCTTCATTCTTTTGAGCCAAGTTACCACTAGTAGGCAAGGCTGCCATTGAGACCCTATGTCTCTGAGGAGACCATCCTAGAATCTTGTCATTTCTATTTTTGAGTGATGAAAAGAACAGAGCTTTGATGTCCAGGAAGAAGAGTGGAAAGGGTGGGACGAGAAGGGGTGGGGAGAAAGATAGAATCTGAGAATCATAAACTGGGATTCAAGAATCCTTCTCTCCTCAGGATTAGACTTGTTGTGTTTGGCCTCAGGGGGAAGAACCAGGACCAGAAATTGGAAATTGCAAAGAGACTAATTTAATTTAGCTGTGCTGTCAGGAAGGAAAGACTTCCTATCAATGAGAGTTGTCCAAAAGTGTAATGGACGGTATAATTGGAAGACATCAGGTTCTCCCTTCTTGGAGTTTTCCTGAAAGCAGACACTGGATGACCCACTTGTTACGGACACTGTAGTAGAAGGTGGGATGGGGATTTCTTTTCAGGGTCTGCCTGGGATGGACGACTTCTCAAGTTCCTTTCACCTTTGAAGTTATGGGAAGTGGTCTCTCTACCCTTCTCTCCCTTGGGCTCTAGTATCTGTTCCTAGAGATGTCAGCATGCATCTGAGAGGCAAGCCTTGCACATTACTGAACGTGATCATAAGGAAGGGTTCAAGGAGCTGGGAATGTTTACCTTGGAGAAGAGAAGATTCAGTCAGTCAATAACCATTTATTAAGCACTTACTATGTGCCATTTGGAGAAGGAAATGGCAAACCACTCCAGGGTTTTTGCAAAGAAAACTCCAAATGGGGTCAAGAAGAGTTGGGCATGATTGAAATGAATGCCCCAACACCAAATGTGCCAGGAACTGTGTCAAGTGCTGGGCTTTGACTTGATCTACTTTTCCCCAGAGTTGGGAAGCAACAAGACCAAGAAAAGTGCATTTAGACTGAACCCCCCCAAGAAGGGGAACTGCTCCAGGATGGAATGAGCTGCCTCATAAGGCAGTGACTTCCTTCCATTGGAAGGAAAGGTTGGATGATCACCCTAGGAGGGATGGTGGAGAGCAGACTCATTTTGGGGAGAGGGATTGGACCAGAAGGGTGATAAAGTTCCTTCCTGATCCAAAATTCTATGATTCTCCCACTGAAAAACTGGCTGAGTAGAACTGAAAACAGGATCTTTATCAGGTTCCTCTCATTCTCACCTCGCTAATGCAGGTCTGTGAATGTGCTGTGAAGCTACGCCAATGCTGAAAGGTATGCCCGGTGTTTCTCCTTAAACAGGAGGAGAATGAAGGGATGGAGCTCCTCCCCTTTAACCTCATCTGCCCCACCTGTTCTGTGTCTGGGAGAACCAAGAGTCCCAGCTTTGCAAAGCTGAGGGGCTGACATCCTCACTTCCAAAGAAAAGAACTTAGATGCAATTCCATTCAATATAATAAGCATTTATTAGGCACCCATTGTTTGCTGTATATGGGAGGAGGTGATGGAAGTAGACAAAAGTGAATCTTGCCTTCTGGAGCTTATATTCTATTGAAAAAGGAGTGGGATGTAGCATCTCCTTACTAGCAATGTGACCCCAGGTAAGTACTAAATCACTCTGTGCCTCAGTTTTCTCAGATATAAAATGGGAACAATAATCACACTAACCATTGGGTATGAGGGTCAAATGAAGTAATACATGTACAGTGTTTTATAGTATAAACCTTAAAGGCTATATAAATTCTAGTTATGGACAACAACCAACCGATATATAAAGTATATGTACCACCACACGTATCTCTTTACATATATATATATATATATATATACACACACAAATACAGAAAAAACAAAGAAAATAAAGAAAAATAAAGAAAAAGTTAATAAATATTTGTTGTTCAATAAGTTTAAAGCCAAGAAAGGCCTTAGGGATTGTGTGTGAGTGTGTATGTATGTATACAGAGAGAAACAGATAGAGACAGAAAAATAAGATAGATTAAATGACCTTTAAATTCTCCCCCGACACTAATGCTAGGATCCATGATCTGGAGGAACTTCTCTATGGGCAGCGTCCCTCCTGGAGGGCTTGCGAAGAATGAACAAGTGGCCCTTCCCCTCCCATGAAAGTGGCAGACAAGGAAAGCTGCCCCCGGCCCCCTCTTTGTTTGGTAGCTGGGACCGGGCATCTCTGAGGTTCTGGGGGGCAGGTAGGACACAGTCCCCCCGCCGCACCCTGGTTACCACAAGGGAGTGGGAGGAATGGGCGATCAGGGTGGGAGGACAGCAGGGGTTGCGGGGCTGGCAGCAGCCCGAGCCCACTGTTTGCTGCTTCCCGGAGACTTTGGCGTCACTTCTGAGAATCTCCTTGGGCCCTGAGATGAGAGCCTGGGAGGCGAGCTGGGCCAGTTACAACCTTTCCCTGCACGTGTTTGTTACCAAACATAGGTGCAGATCTCCATGGGCTGCCTGCTCTGTTTCTGCTTGAAAAGTCTTCATTCTTCCTGTTATGGAAACAGGTCATGATCGCCAGGTGAAATAACACCCGGTTGGCAGCCAGCAGAATGGCTGTTTTGGGGTGAGGGGAGGCAATGTTGGCTGTTGCTAATCAGCCAGACAAAAAGCACTCAGGCAGACCTGGTTCTCGGTAACTCGGTCTCTTCCCATTGTAAGGAATGGGACTGGACATTTCTGAGAAACAGAATCATCACACAAGGAAATCTCACAATCAGGGGTTCCAGAAACAGAAGGGAGTGGAGGGGCCCCTGAGCAGTGTGAAATCCCTGATCCTATAGCAAAAAAGAGAATAAAAACAGGCCAGGCATCTAATTGAATGGCCACTGGCCAGAGGTGATGTAGACGGTCATTCCGGCTAAAGATAAGAGTATTAGTTAGTCTAACTTAACACTTCCTGGCTGTGTGACCCTGGGTAAGTCACTTAACCCCAATAGTCTCAGCAAATAAATAATTAAACAAGCAAACAATTAAATAAATAAGAGTATTAGTCTAGAACAGGGTTCCTAATCCATAGATCAATGCCTGTGTAGCACTTCACCCTGTTTGCCTCAGTTTCCTCATCTGTAAAATGAGCTAAAAAAAAAGATACTCCAATATCTTTACAAAAAGAACCCAGATGGGGTCACAAAGCAACAGACATGACTGATCAAAATATTTTGATATTTACAATATTAGAAAGTAAAATATCTCAGCATTATCGTGAAAGTAATTTTGATTTTATGGACCCCATGAAAGGACTGTGGGATCTCCCAGGATACCTGGACTGTGCTTTGAGATCTCCTGCTCTGGAGATGGTTAAATAGGTCAGTATTCAGTTTACTCAGCCTGATGGGCTCTGGATCCTTATCATCATCAATGGTCATGGTGGGCGGATGCTGGCCAGTTAGGTGGTACAGTGGATAGAGCACTAGCCCTGAAGTCAGGAGGGCCTGAGTTCAAATCTAGCCTCAGACACTTGATGCTTCCTAACTATTTGACCCTGGACAAGTCACTTAACCCCAATTGCCTGGGTAGGGGGGAGGAAAGTGTGTCCTGAACCTTTCCCTTCTTGCCTTCTCTCAGATGCAACCTGCTCCCAACCACATGAATCTACATTTCTTTGAATTTTGACTTTCTGTTTAGCACTCTTAGTTGGCCCAATAATACAGAGAGCTCATATTCATATGGCACTTTATGCTTGTAAAACAATTCTTCTCTACCCCAGCTATCCATTATAATAAAAGGGGGTACAATGCAACAAATTTAAACAATGAATGGCAAAAAATTCTTATTCTCTATTCAGAGTCTCACACTCACAGTTCTCTACCTCTGCAAAGAACAGTGGTGAATAACAGTGTTATTGTTATTCACTTGTATCTGATTTTTTTACAGATGAATAAACTGAGGCAAACTGAGTTAAGTGACTTCAGCAGGGTCATATAGCTAGTAAATGTCTAAGACCAGATTTGGCTGTTTCATCTCTTTCTTTTAAAAACTTAAACTGTGCCCAAAGCAGTGAGCTATCCTCCATTAAATGAGCTCAGATGCAGGGAAAAGGTAGGGGACCTATGACTTCCATAATAAGATGGACATTGAGAACAAGAGCTCAAAGGAGATGGAGAAGGACATAGAGAGGAGAAAAAGGATGAGAAAGAAGATGAGGAAGAAGAGAAGGAAGATGAGGAGGAGGAGAAGGAAGATGAAGATGAGGAGAAGGAAGATGAAGAGAAAGGAGTATGATGAAAAGGAGGAGGAGAAGAATAAAGAAAATGAGAAGGGGATGAAGAGGAGGAGAAGGAGAATAAAGAGGATAAAAAGGAGAAAGAGAAGGAAGATGAGGAGGAAAAGGAAGATGAAAGGAAGGAGGAAGAAGATGAAGAGGAGAAGGAGAAGGAAGATGGGGAGGAAGATGAAGAGGAGAAGGAAGATGAAGAAGAGAAGGAAGAAGAAAAAGAAGAAAAGGAAGAAGAGGATGGGAAGGAAGATGATGAGTAGGAAAAGGATAGAGGAAGAGGAGGATAAAGAAGAAGATCAAAAGGAGGATAAAAAGAGGAGGATGAAGAGAAGGACAACCTCTCCCAGTTAATCTAGACAATCATGTTTGTCTTCTTGGAATTCTTTCCCTTTAGAATCATGTTGTTATTGTTATTCACTTGTACCTGATTTTTTTTACAGATGAGTAAACTGAGGCAAACTGAGTTAAGTGACTTCAGCTGGATCATACAGCTAGTAAATGTCTAAGACCAGATTTGTTTTCAGGAAGAAAAGTCTTCCTTACTCTAGATCCAGCACTCTATCCACTTTAGTTGCCTTAAATGTTGTTTTATGCTGCATAAAACTCATAGAGGAAAATTTCAAAATTTGTTAAGTGGACATGTAGATGTTGCCCCGTGACAAGGATGTACAAGTTAAGCATCCTGCCCTCTAAGACTGGGGGCAAGCCCCTTCACGGAGTTGTAAGATTCAAATGAGAAACATAAAGTGATTGGATGGTAGAATCAGAGATTTAGAGCTCAGTGAGAATTTAGAGGCGGTCAGATATAACTCCCTCACTTTACAGGTGAGGAAACCGAGGGACAAAGAATTTACAGGGCTTATCTAAAGTCACAACTAGCGAGTGTCTCTCCCTCTCTGACACCAGATCCACTGACCCACTCTCCACGCTGCAGTTGTTAGGATGCCAGGGACCAGATTTTCTCTAAACATGCTGAAACGAAGAATGAGGCAATGGCTTCAAGTTATAGTTTAGCACAGTGGAAAGAGTATTGACTTTAGGGCAAGAGGACCAGATGACCTCTAAGATCCATTCCAGCTCTGAATCAAAGATGGTACCATCCTAGAGGAATCAAACATAAATAGTATGAAAGGAAAAGCTTTTTAACAATTAGAGCTTCTGCTAAAATGGAATGGATCATCTGGGCAGCTAGGTGGTGCCATAGGGGAACAGAGCACTGAGCCTGACATGAGAAAGACCTGAGTTCAAATCAAGCCTCAGACACTTATTATCTGTGTGACCCTGGCAAGCCACCTAATTCTGTTTGCCTCAGTTTCCTCATCTGTAAAATGAACTGGAGAAGGAAATGGCCAACCACTGCAGTATCTCTGCCAAGAAAGTCCCAAATGTGGTCACGAAGAGTTGAACATGATTGAAAAAGTACAGAACAACATAACAAAACTTAATTTTACCTTTTTGTCACTTCCACCCATTGTAATTTCTATCTGCTTCTGTCTATTTCTTGTTTCTACCTCATTGTTTATATGCTTTCTTCCCTTCTCTGAGGGCAGGGATTATCTTTGCTTTTCTTTGTATCCCCAATGACTACTGCACTGTCTGGCACAGAGTAAGCTTCAATAAGTGACCTGGCTAGCTGTCTGATTTCTAGCTATCTGATTTCTCCTTTGAACCTTTGATTAAAAAAACAAATAAATAAAAAACAAAAACAAGAAGAAACTTTCTTTTTCATTAATAGCTCTTCAAATATCTGAAGACAACAATCATACCCCCCCACAAATCTCCTCCAAGCCTTGTGACATCACAGCCATCCTCCATTGGAAACATCTCCATCATCGTCCAGGATTGAACACCAGATTCCATATGTGTCCCGACTGAAGCAGAAAACAGAAGGATTATCTCCCTCCTCTTCCTTGATATGGTGCTTCTCTCTTTGGAGTCTAAAATCTGAGCTTCCTGCCCTGTAAGTTCAGGGGTCAATGAGACCTCCTTTTCAAGTTCTCTTTCAGGTGGGACCTCCAAACTTGATTCTGAGACTGATCCTGTAGTTTATGAAACAACCCAAAGAGATTCAGGAATAAAGGTGAGAGTGAAGGGGAGCAGCTTTGAAGATTGTTCCCAAATGACATAGAAAATTCTCCTGGCTGCTTTTGGAAGGTCTTTTGGCTCTGACCAGGGCTAATTTTAAGGCTAGTGAGCTATTGTGGGTGTATATGTTTGTGTTTGTCTCCATCTGAAATCCAACTCCTTGCTCTAAGAAGGCTGGAAGGGAGATGATTGTGTCCAGATTAACGATCCCAGACCAGGGCCTCTTCAAGAGTTCTTCTATTTTCTTTTTCTTTTTAAGCAGGAGATTGGGGAGGTGAAAGTTACAAGACTAACAAATTTCTGCGGAAAGGGGGTCGAGTCAGTTTTCTCCCCAGTACCCTCACTCTGACAGTCTGGCCTGATGCACAGTGGGAGGGGAGCTCTTCCCACCCCCCACCTTGGCCAGACAGACTTCCCCCAGCCCAAAGCTTAATCCCTTTCTGGGCTTCTCATCTTCATTCCCTCCAGCACTGTGAGTGGACTCAGAACAGCCTTCCTGGAGGGCTCCCATTGTCATCCTGGCAATGGCCATCGTGTGTTCCAGAGTCACACGTAAAAAACCTCAGAGATACTGAGTTTCACCCCCTTATTTTACATCTGGCAAAACTGAAGTTCAGAGGGAAATGGATTTAAAATCAGTAAATTTAGAGCTAGAAGTATCCAGCTGGGGAAAACTGGAAATTAGTATGGCAGAAACTAGGCATGGACCCACATTTAACACCACATACTAAGATAAGATCAAAATGGGTCCAAGATTTAGGCATAAAGAACGAAATCATAAATAAATTGGAGGAACATGGGATGGTTTACCTCTCAGACCTGTGGAGGAGGAAGGAATTTGTGTCCAAGGGAGAACTAGAGACCATTATTGATCACAAAATAGAAAATTATGATTACACCAAATTAAAAAGTTTCTGCACAAACAAAACTAATGCAAACAAGATTAGAAGGGAAGTAACAAATTGGGAAAACATTTTTACAGTTAAAGGTTCTGATAAAGGCCTCATCTCCAAAATATACAGAGAATTGACTCTAATTTATAAAAAAATCAAGTCATTCTCCAATTGATAAATGGTCAAAGGATATGAACAGACAATTTTCAGATGATGAAATTAAAACTATTTCCACTCATATGAAAGAGTGTTCCAAATCACTATTGATCAGAGAAATGCAAATTAAGACAACTCTGAGATATCACTACACACCTGTCAGATTGGCTAAGATGACAGGAACAAATAACGATGAATGTTGGAGGGGCTGTGAGAAAACTGGGACACTGTTGCATTGTTGGTGGAGTTGTGAAAGAATCCAGCCATTCTGGAGAACAATCTGGAATTATGCCCAAAAAGTTATCAAAATGTGCATATCCTTTGACCCAGCCATATTACTACTGGGCTTATACCCCAAGGAACTACTAAAGAAGGGACAGGGACCTGTATGTGCCAAAATGTTTGTGGCAGCCCTTTTCATAGTGGCTAGAAGCTGGAAGATGAATGGATGTCCATCAATTGGAGAATGGTTGGGTAATTATGGTATATGAATGTTATGGAATATTATTGTTCTGTAAGAAATGACCAACAGGAGAAATACAGAGAGGCTTGGAGAGACTTACATCAACTGATGCTGAGTGAAACGAGCAGAACCAGAATATCACTGTACACTTCAACAATGATACTGTATGAGGATGTATGCTGATGGAAGCGGATATCTTCAACATAGGGAAGAGCTAATCCAATTCCAATTGACCAATGATGGACAGAATCAGCTACATCCAGAAAAGGAACACTGGGAAATGAGTGTAAACTGTGAGCACTGTTTTTTTGTTTTGTTTTGTTTTGTTTCTCTTCCCAGATTATTTTTACCTTGCCAATACAATCCTTCCTTTGCAACAACAACAACAACAACAAAATTTGGTTCTGCACATATATATTGTACCTAGGATATACTATAAGATATTTAATATGTATGGGAATGCCTGCCATCTAGGGGAGGGGGTGGAGGGAAGGAGGGGAAAAATTAGGAACAGAAGGGAGTACAAGGGATAATGTTGTAAAAAAAATTACCTATGTATATGTACTGTCAAAGAAAATGTTATAATTATAAAAAAATTAATAAAAAAATAAACATGAAAAAAAGTACCCAGCTGGTCCCAATCTTTCATTTTACACGTGAGGAAACTGAACATTTCCCCCAGGAAAGGGAAATGTTAGGTCAGAGGCAGGAGTTGAATCCAGGTCCACTCACTTTCAAGACAGTGCCATTTAGCTGGTAGGGACCTCAGCAGCCAAGCTGTCTCCTCTGTACCTGAATGAGAAGCCATCCTTTGACATATCTTCCATTCAAGGTTTAGCTCAGGTGCCAATTGTTAGCCCCATTTGATCAATTTTTAGCATTTCTATCTCTCTACTCTAAAATTACTTTTTATTTGCTTATCTACACAAAGGATCCTAGATTAAGAGCTGGTCATGGAGTCCAATGACCTCATTTTACTAAATTCAAAACTGACTAAGATTAAATGATTTTCCCAGAGTCACAATGTTTGAGTCTGAAACAGAATTTTAACTCAGGTCATTTTCCTCCTCCTCCTCCTCCTCCTCCTCCTCCTCCTCCTCCTCCTCCTCCTCCTCCTCCTCCTCTTCCTCCTCTATCTTTATTTTGTGATTTTTAAGAGAGGTAATTGGGCAACAGTGACTTGCCCAGAGTCACACAGCTAGTAAGTGTCTGAGGCTGGATTTGAACTTCAGTATTCCTTCTTTAGGGCCAGTACTCTATCCTAGCTGCACAGAACTCAGTTCTTGATTCCAACTCTAGTACTGTATTCACTGTACCAGCTAGCTGCCTTGAAGGTCTGACAACTCTTTATATGATATCTATTTCTTCTTCTTCTTCCTTGCCCCCAGGAGAATGTCAGCTATTTGAGGGCAGGGCTGGTCACATTTTTATTTTGTACTTAATAAATGCTTGTGGAGTTTTTGCATCAAATGAACAACCAATGGGAGGTCCTTCTCATCTTCCAGGGCAGTTTATTCTACTTTGGGAAACCTCTAATGGTTAGGAAGTTTATTTGATTTTATTTGATTTTACTTCCTGACATCACACTGAAATCTGTCACTTTGAAGCTTTCTCCCCGTTTAATATCCTGCTCCAGATAGAAGAATGGAGTTAGGAGGAATGTAAAGAGACATGGGAGGCCTGAGCCCTGCTTCTGCCCCGCTGCCCCTTCTTTCTGCAGGGGGAGATCAAATAGATTCCCAAGGTCAAAACATTTCAAAGGATGGGGCATTCACTGCCATGTGTGTGGTTTGGGAACTCGATGGAAGGAAGCCCCTTCTGTGGAGAACAATCTATGCCTTGCTAACAGCTCTCAGGCAAGCTGTAGAGGAAAGCCGGCTCCATGTGCATAAAGGTCAAGTGCAGGACCGAGTCTCAGATTCAGCCAGGGAGGTAGGATTGTTGACAGATGCTTTCCACCCTTGTTTTTCTTCCCTCCTCCCCCCCTTTGGGAGCCCCTGTGGGCTTTCAGCAAGGATGTGCAGGAATTCCCTGCCCTGATCTTCCTCTCCTCTGAGCTCCTGCTGCTGCTCAAAGCCCCTGCATAACTCATGGAGCCCTTAGCAGAGGCTGTCCTGTGTGATAATTAATTTTTGCTATGTGTTAGTTATGTCTTCCCTACTATATTGCAAACATCTTGATTTCAAGGGATCGTGGGGATAATGGAATCTCATGTCCTAAACTGAGGAGTTCAGAGATCAGATAGTGTCACTGCAATCAGAAATATGAATTCCCCTGTACCCCAAAGTAAAAGGGTCACCCAACTTGTTTGAAACTGAAAAAAATATAATATAAGCCTGTGAATACACTAAAAATTTAAAATTGTTTTATTTTTCTGCTTTTACATGTGTATAAACTTTTTAATTTTTTCCTAGTAAATTTAATTTTGGTACATATTGTTTTATGGATCATGTTGGGAGAGAAGAATCAGAGCAAAAGGGAAAAAAAAACCATGGGAAAGATAAAAAAAAAAAAAACAGAAAAAAGGTTGATTTACATTTTATGCACAGGCTTATATTATTATAGAATTATGGATATCAAGGAGCCTCTTATCCAACCCCCTCATTTTATAGTTAAGAAAAGTGAGGATTAGAGTGGGGGTCAAGGGTCTAAGGTCATAGAATCACAGACTAGAACTGATTCAAAAGCCAACTCCAACTTTCCCATTTAGTGAATGTGGAAGAATAAGGGAACTGGAATAACTTGTCCATAATCACAAAAACAGTATTACAATTTGAATCTCAGTCTTACGGCACTCTTCCTGTCATGCGATTTTCATCTCTGCATCCCTATAGGACCCTAAAAAGTAACATTTTTGAGAGGCACCATAGAGTAGTGGGTAGCATGCTGAACATGAATTGGAGAAGACCTGGATTCAAAATCTTACCTAAGGCACTTGCTAATTGGGCACTATGCTTAACCTCACATAGAATTTAACCTCCTTGAGTCTGTTTACTCATATGTAAAAATGGATAATAATTATATTTGCCTCTGAGGGTTATTGTGGGAAAAATGAGATAATGTAGGTAAGACATTTTATAAAGTTATGCATATTGTTAATTATTATAATCAATTATCTACTGATTGATATTATTTATATGATGGGTCTATCTGACATATTATAGAACCTATCAGCTTGCTCAGCTAATACAACTTCTCTATGAGTGAGGAGTTCTATGTAAATGCTCTGTTCGAAGAACTCCAATAACATTCTTCCCTTGGACCAAAACCTTTTTGCAGTCCCTTTGTACAACTAATGGATCTCTCTTTTTTTTCTCAGCCATCAATTCTCTCCATTTCTTTATATTTCCTAACAGGATCACGTCTCTCTGACATGCTGCTTCCTGTCATCTCTCAGTATTCTTTTAAATAAAAATTTTCTCCTTCTTCCCTCTCTCCTAGTCTAATCTATGCTCAAAGTCATAGAATTCCACAGTTGAAAAGGACCTCAAGATCCACCAGTACCTGACCAGAAATCCCCTTTGCAACATACCTAAAAACATCTCCTTTAAGAGAGACTCCATTTCATCCCAAAACAAAATTCTACCTTTAGTTAAATCTAATGACCTACATCTGCCTCTTCAATTTTTACCAGTTGTTTCCAGTTCTGCCTTCTGGGACCAAGCAGAATAAATCAGATCCTTCTTCTGTGTGATAATCTGTCAAATACTTCAAGATGACTATCATGGCTTCCCTAAGTTTTTCAAGTCTCTATATAACCTGTGAGTATTAAGGGATCAAGCCCCTTACTGAACTAGTTATCTTTTCTGTAAGAATAACAGCAAGTCAAATCCCTGGCTTAGGTTATTCTGAGTTGGAGTGAGCTTTGTGAGTAAGCCTGATTGATTGTATGGGTAGGTGTGTGTGTGTTAAGTCAAAAAGCATGACCTCTAAATGTGAATCTTTGGGGATGCTTCTAGATGAGTGTGCTGTTGAGAGAGAGAGAAAGAAAGAAGGAAAGAAGGAAAGAAAGAAAAAAGAAGGAAGGAAGGAAAGAAAAAAGAAGGAAGGAAGGAAAGAAAGAAAGGAGGGAAGGAAAATTTAGAAAGAAAAAGGAAAAAAGAGAAGAGAGAGGAAGGGAAGGAAAAAGGATGAAAGGAAAGAGGAAGGTAGGGAGGAAGGAAGGAAAGAAGGAAGGAAGGAAAGAAAAAAAGGAAGGAAGGAAAGAAAGAAAAGAAGATAGTAAAGGGAGGAGAAGAGGAAGGGAAAAGAGAACTTTTGATGCTAAGATTGATCTTAGACTTTCTGGGAGGCTGAGGCTACCTAAGACAATATTCCTTTTCATTCCTGTGAAGGGACTTTGGCAATACAATTCAACACTTACTTGGGGTTACAGGATCATGGGGATTTGAAGTTTGAAGGAATCTTAGAGACCCTCATTTTCCAGATCATGTATTTAATCAATAGCACTTACTCTTTACCTGGCACTGTAGGTACTAAGCACTGGTGATACAAAGAAATAAAGAACCAGGCTCCTACAGTATGCTTTTTTTCTCTCTTACTTTCCATATGTGGCAGGAGAAAATGAAACTGTAATTGTCTAAAATGGTTTGTTCTTTGCCAGAATGTAGACTTCTCTCACGCTTTTCATTTGTTTTATTCATAGGGTGTGCAGAGCCCAAGGGGAGATTACTCAATTCCACCCCTTTTACCACCTGCTTCACCAGAACCTTTGATGTCCTTATTCAATTCCAAATTTTTTTCTTCTACTTTGGGATTTTCTTGTATTTTTTTCTAAACAGCTTCTATTTACCCAATGCAAATGAGAAACACCTACAGTATGTTTTGTAATTCCTGAATTAACCACTGCATCTTTTCCCCTTCTTCATAAAAAAACCACACCAATATTATCTAGCATCAAAGAGACACACATTTAGACAAGAAACACTGGGCGACTATCTCAGCTACCCCGAGTACAGGTCTGTACCTACTTTGCCAGGGGAAAGTTCATGCAGTTAACTTCACGGGTAGTGTCAACTTTTGTCTAAAGAATGACTTAAAATGAGTAAAAATTTCAGCCACTCTTCCATTATGGACAGAAAGAGAACGTAAGCTTTTTGAGGGCAGGGCTTTGTTTCATTTTTGCCTGTGTGTTCACAAAACCAATATAATAGCTGGCTCGTCCTAGATTGAATTGAATTGGAATAGAACACTTTCTTATCCAATGGATTCCTTGATCAGCTAGTCAAGAGCTCATTCTCTTTCTTTCAACAGCTGTTGTCAATAGCATCAACTACAGCCATTCACAGACTTATATTGTCTTAAATTGTGGAAGGTCTGTGAATTTCCTCCCCATCATCTTTAACAAATGGTTATCCAATCTTTTCTGAAATGTCTTAAATGACGACAACTTACTATTGCCCCAGGAACCCTTGCCACTTTGGGATAGCTCTAATGGTTAGGAAGTTCAGTCTCCTCTCTTCAATTTCTATCCATGGTTCTTGGTTCCAATTTTTGAGCAGAACAAGCTTGACCCTTCTTCCACGTGACAGCTCTTGAATTACTTAAAAGAGAGCTCTATTGATTCCCCTCAACTTTCTCTTCTCTAGATAGATGACTTTCAGTTTCTTCAACAATGGCATGACTTCAAGGTCTTTTCTCAAACTGGTCACCTTCTTCTGGATACTCTCCAACCTGTCAGTGTCCTTGATGGGGCGTACCAGGAACTGACTACAAATTTGGCGTACCAGGAACTGACTACAAATTTCACATGTGGTCTAATTAAGGCAGAAGACAAATGCACACACTATGTAGGTCACCAGTCCTGGCACTAAGCCTGTTTTAACAGGTCATCCAAGATCTCATGATTGCTATGTCATACTGTTGACTTATTGACTTATCTGTAAAACTTACAGTTCTCTCTCTCTCTCTCTCTCTCTCTCTCTCTCTCTCTCTCTCTCTCTGTCTCTGTCTCTGTCTCTGTCTTGTCTTGTCTCTGTCTCTGTCTGTCTTGTCTCTGTCTCTTCTCTCTCTCTGTCTCTGTCTCTGTCTCTTCTCTCTCTCTGTCTCTGTCTCTGTCTCTTCTCTCTCTCTGTCTCTGTCTCTGTCTCTCTGTCTCTCTCTTCTCTCTCTTCTCTGTCTCTGTCTCTCTCTCTTCTCTCTCTCTCTCTCTCTCTCTCTCTCTCTCTCTCTCTCTCTCTCTCTCTCTCTCTCTCTCTCTCTCTCTCTCTCTCTCTCTCTCTGTCTCTTTCTCTCTCTCTCTCTTTCCCCTCTTCTCTCTTTCTTTCTGTCTCTCTCTGTCTCTCTCTCTTTTTCTCTCTTTGTCATTTTCTTTCTCTAATAATAATGATTAGGATAGTTGTAATAGCTAGCACTTACATAGAACTTGAATGTTTGAAAAGTACTTTATAAATATTATCTCATTTAAAATCTGTATGTGTCTATCTCTGTATACACAAACACATGCATACATACATACACGCACAAACATATTTAAATTGAACTATGTCTCCTTGCACTTCTGAAGTTGATTTTTTGAAATAAGTCCAATATTTCCATTTATTCCTATTCCATTTCATCTTTTTTATTTAGTCCAAGGCTCTTCCCTGCCAAATTCTTTTTAATTCCTGATTTTCACCTAGCTTGTTACCCAAGTCTCCTAGCTTTGGGCTATTCACAATTTGATAAGCAGACAATGTCTTTGATCTTGTCTTCTGGTATACAAATTACTATTAGTAATAGCTATGGCTTTCTTACTCCCACTTCTATTCCCTCTTGAGTCACTCATGATTTTGATTTTTATGACAGCTTGGTGGCCCGTGAGATAGAGTACCATCAGAAGAATGAACATTATGAAATAGTTAAATGTCTTTATGATATTTTGGGTCAAAATAAGTCTGGACCTCTAAAAGACAACATGCCCAGGCTTTAGTTGAGTAGTTACACTGAAACAAGCTTAATTTAGCACCATAGGCCATAAAGGATTAAAAAAGTTCACTCCAGATAGATCAACAAAGGAGAACTAGTGTAGGTACAAGGCAAAAATGAGACAGAGAAGCAACTCCAGATTAGATGACAAGATGACCCTGGCTCTTGACCAGACTAGAAAATGAAAATAATGACAAAATTAACCCAACACTAATTGGACTTTGTTTTAAAACTAAATTTAATAGAATATTAGAGTTGTAAGGGACCTTAATAGGCATATGTTCCAATCTCCAAATCTCTACAACTTTTCTAATAATAATAATGATGATAATAAGTCATAATAGCTAGAGCACTTATATAGAATTTGAAGGTTTGCAAAATGCTTTACAAATATTATCTCACTTAATCTTCACAACAACCCTATGAGGTGAGTACTTTTATTTTTCCCATTTTAGAGAGGGGTAAAATGAGGCTAGGAGAGGTTGAGTAGTTTGTCCAAGCTTACATAGCTACTAAGTATCTGAAATGGGATTTCAACTCCAGCCTTTTTGATTAGAAGTTACCTGACTTCTGCTTAAATTCTTATAATAAGAAGAGAATCTATGCCTCTAAACATCCTATTTCATTGCTGGGCTTTTGATTTTTTTTTTTTTTAAAGAGAATTCTTGTTTGTATGGGATTGGGTGGGCTGAACCTAGTAGAATAAGTGTCAAAATACAATAGTTATAAATTAATTAGCAAAAATAGAATTCCTATTGGGATTTTGTTTGTGAGGTTTTTTTTAAAGTTTTATTTAAAAAATCACTTTTTAATTAATTTTTTTAAGCTTTCAGCTAACAAAGCATTGATTTGATAAGGCTCTTGCCTCCAAACTTAGGGGTTAAGTATACTTTACTTCTAACAACTCCCCACTAACTACTGATGAAAGTGAATTGAAAAGATATCTAACACAAGTGTAGGGATATAAGGTCCAACTCCCTGCTGCACACAGGATGCACTGAGAAAAGAAATATTTGTTGAATGGATTTGTTGAGTAGAAGTCATATTTTATTAAATTTGTAAACAAGGAACTGTCACTAAGAAAGAAACCTTAGACCGAGGTATGTAACAGGGGAGAGAAAGAAAATTCAGAAGAAAAGAGAGTAATCAGAGAAGGGACAGAAAAAGTTAGAGGAAGAGGGAGGAGCGAAGAGCTGATTTGGGTATCAGGAGCCTGAAAGTCTGGAGACTGCTGGGAAGTCCTGGGGCTCAGAAACTCAAGAGCATTGGGGTGAGGGGTAGGGCCTCTGTTCCAGATTCTGGAATAAAGGTCAGAGGGCAAAGCCAATGCTAGCTGTTTCTCCAGGGAATGGGGTGGTAGAAATGGGGGGAAAATGCAGAATATGTTCGTCTGGAAACATGGGAATATAGTCAGAGAGGAGTAAAACAACTTAGACTTCTTAAGAGCCAGACCAAGGGAGAAGGAAGCTTTGAAATTTCAGGTAGGTAAGAGAGCCAGTTTTGCAGATTTGAACAGGTAGGCCCAACAGGAGGGATGACCCTGAATAAGTCTTATGAGAGGCAAGGTGGAATAGTGGGAAACTTGTGGGATTTGAGAATAAGGGAGAGACCAAAGTATAATTCTGACCTTTAGTTGAATGACCTTAGGCAAGACTCTGTTTACCCAAGCTTCAGTATTCTCATTGGTAAAATAGAAATTAATGCATTTGGTGCTATATTACAAGGTTGAATCAAAAGAAATAATTCATGTACTCTTTTAGATATAAAATGTTTATCTTTCTGTTATTATTTGCTTACATTTCTGTTTTCTTTCTCAGATTTTTTTCTTTCTTTCTAGATCTGATTTTTCTTGTGCTCCAAGATAGCTGTATAAATATGTATACATATATTGGATTTAACATATACTTGAACATATTTAACATATATTGGACTACCTGCTATCTAGAGGAGGAGGGGAAAAGTTGGAACAGAAGGCTTTGCAAAGGTCAATGTTGAAATATTACTCATGTATATGTTTTGTAAATTAACACTATAATAATAATAAAAATAATTTTTAAAGATATAAAGTGCTACTAAAAAAATCAATGATGATGATGATGACTTTTTCTAATTTAGACAAACCAAGATTGTTCATGTAATGTAGACATTCAATTCGCCTGCTGGGATATAGTTTGCTTCCCAAGATTTCTCGTGGCAAAAAGTTCCCTGAATGCATTAAGAGAATGTATTAATCACTTATTATGTTTTAAGTAGCATGCTAAGTTTAGAAGCTACAAACTTAAAACTGAGACCATCTCTGCCCTCAATACTCTTATATAGACTTAGAGCTAAAAGGATTTATCATAACTAATACTTTTTTTTTTTTTTTTTTTTTTTTTTTTTGCTGAGGCAATTGGGATTAAGTGACTTGCCCAGGGTCACACAGCTAGGAAGTGTTAAGTGTCTGAGGCTGGATTTGAACTCAATTCCTCCTAACTTTAGGACCAGAACTCTATCCATTACACTATCTAGTTGCCCCATAACCAACATCTTAATATTAAAGATAGGGAAACTGAGGCACAGACTTGTGACTTCATTGTGCTGGGTACCAGGAATGCAAAGACCAAAAAAAAAAAAAAAAGTAGGGGAAGAACTGATCTCTGTCCTTTAGGGAGCTCTACTGGCAGCAGAATGATCAGGGAATTTTCTATAGGCGCTCTCCATCCCCTCACGGTAAACCGTTATCCCGGATTTGCTTCAGCTGACCAAGAACAGACCCTGCTGGTCATTCTAAGGGGAGAGTTGGGCTTGGTAACATGAGCCGCCCTGAGACAGGGAACCAGCTTCAGACAAGAGGGAGTGTCTATGCCTTCAGCTGTCGGGGTGGTGGAGTTGGAGAGGGAGGGTCACACACACACAGACACACACACACAGACACACACAGACACACACACACACAGACACACACACACAGACACACACAGACACACACAGACACACACACACAGACACACACACAGACACACACACAGACACACACACACACAGACACACACACACAGACACACACACACAGACACACACACACAGACACACACAGACACACACAGACACACACACACAGACACACACACAGACACACACACAGACACACACAGACACACAGACACACAGACACACACACACAGACACACACACACAGACACACACAGACACACACACAGACACACACACACACACACAAATGAAGGTCACGGAGCCAGCACCTGTGCCTGGAGAGGTAGCTTTGTCCCAATTAACTGGTACCTGTCACAGGCCAATGTTCCCTTATGGTAGCTTGAAGGAAAGCAGGCCAGGGAATTATTTTAGATATCTCCTTTATTTAAAAAAAATGGTAAGGCTTTCTACTAAGTCAGGATGTCTCTTGGAGATTTCCTCTGTTTGAATTAGAGGCTGCTCCGGAGCCCTCCCGACAGCGGGAGGCAAGCACTCATCTTGGCTCGCTTGCACTCTCGCCCTCCGTCTGTTCTGCTCACAAAGCGGCCTCTGATTTTAATCAAGGTAACCTCGGAGTGACATATAAATGGACAGTATATAATAAGGGGAGGAATCAAAAGGAGAGCGGGGCTTCCTGCCTGCCGGCGAGGTCAGCTCTCCCATTACCCAGCCTCGCACTGAATGGCGGCGAGGGGAAGGTGAGGGACCATCTGCTTTGCTTCAGCTTTTCGGGAGTGGATTTCTGAAGTTGCTCCAGCCTCCGCTCTAGTGCATTCCCCTCGCGAGCTCCTCTTATGTATTTGAATTCATTTGATCTCCAGCAAATTTTCCTCTGCTCATCGAATCTGAAATGAGACCTGAGCAACTTTGAAGGAGCGTTTCCTTCCCTACCCGTCCCTAATTAATGGTCTTTCTTCTTCGGGACCGGGCTGGCAACAGCTTCGGACAACAGTGGAGTGGGAAAAGTTGCGTTTGGTGGAATGGGGAAGGTGCGGATGGATAAAGTCCGGTTCTGTCCCCGGGGATGGCTAAAGTCCGGCTCTGTCCCCGGGGATGGATAAAGTCCGGCTCTGTCCCCGGGGATGGATAAAGTCCGGCTCTGTCCCTGGGGATGGATAAAGTCCGGTTCTGTCCCCGGGGATGGATAAAGTCCGGCTCTGTCCCTGGGGATGGATAAAGTCCGGCTCTGTCCCCGGGGATGGGTAAAGTCCGGCTCTGTCACCGGGATGGGTAAAGTCTGGCTCTGTTACCGGGGATGGGTAAAGTCCGGTTCTGTCCCTGGGGATGGATAAAGTCCGACTCTGTCACTGGGGATGGGTAAAGTCCGGCTCTGTCCCCGGGGATGGATAAAGTCCGGCTCTGTCCCCGGGGATGGATAAAGTCCGGCTCTGTCCCTGGGGATGGCTAAAGTCCGGCTCTGTTACCGGACTTGTAAGGGAAGAAAGAGACTTGGCTGTAGGGCAAAGTTGAGATTTTGTCGATGTGTCAAATTTGTTACTCTCAGAGTACATTACTCTCTGCACCACACTGTCTCTCTAAATCTCGAAGGAACCCTAGAGGACGCTTCATTTGACAGATGAGTTAACTCAGGCCAGCGATGTTAACTTGTAAAATTATCCACCTCGATCTGAAGATGACCTCGGAGTTTGTTCCCATCCCTTAATTTGACAGATGAGGAAATGTCAAAAGGTTATAGAGGCAGGAGGGGATTAGAGTCCATCTAGTCCAAACTTTCCGTTTTACAGAGGAGGAAACTGAGGTCAAGAAAGATGAATTAAATTAGATTTGAACAGGTGTGTCCCTGAATAAATCTTATGAGAAGCAAGGTGAAATAGTGGGATTTGAGAATAAGGAGAGACCAAAGTACAATTCTGACCTTTAGTTGAGTGACTTTAGGCAATACTCTATCAGGCCAAGCTTCAGTCTTCTCATCTGTAATTTATTAGATAAATTAGAATTCGAATCCAGGTCTTCTGACTCCACAGCCAGGATAGTCCTCTTAGTACCTCTTAGGTAGACATCTCCTATGTCTATGATCCTAAAAATGTCACCTGATCAAGAAAAAAAAAAGCAAAAAAGTAGGCAATCATAGGTCTCCAAAGTCCTACATTTCAGAACAGATAGGCACTTTCACTCAATAACTTCCTCTTATATAATATGTATAAAGAGGACTAGACAGAGTTCTAGGTTCTGAGTCAGGAGGATCTGGATTCAAATGCTGCCTCATACAATAGTTGTTTGACCCTGGATCAGGCATTAACCTTTGTGCCTCAGTTTACTTATCGGTAAAATGAGGAGATTGGATTACATGGCCTTTAAGATCTCTCTTACCTCTTCATCTAGGATCTTTTGTTGTTGTTGAAGCAACAGTCAAGTGACTTGATCAGAGTTACACAGCTAATAAGTATCTGGGTCCTGATTTGAACTCAGGCCCTCCTGACTCCAGGATCAGGGCTCTTTCCATTAAGCCATCTAGCAGCCCCTCCATCTAAGATCTTAGGATAAATTATTTGAACTCTCTGGCCCCTAGTTTCCTTATTAGTAAGTTGGATTATATAACCTCTAAGGTCCCCTACCATTCTAAATCTGACACTGTTTTATCTTTTTTTATCCCTAGAACCATAGTGGAGCAGGAGAGTCCATTATTCAGAATGGAGGTCACTGCTAGGAATCCCCCTCCCAGTGGAGGGAAGAGCAAGCAATAAGGGAAGACAAGTCTTGTCATTGACTGTCTTAAAATACAAAGGGAAACCATCTGAGAATTTTTAAGGAAGGAAAAAAAAACATACTATTGAGTTAGCTTGGTGAAGAATTCATCAGGACTGATGATTTCCAAGGATGATTATCCCCCAGGGCAGAAGAGACAGATCAAGAGGCAGAATCTGCAGAGTACTCAGATCACAAACAACATTCCCATCCCCCAGTCTGTGGGAAGAATCGGAGGCAGCCCTAAAAAATGTACCAGGCAAAGTTCAAGAGAAAGTGCTTGAATGTCGGAGTTGGAAGGAGCCTCTCTGGCCAACCTGTATATAACTAAGAATCCCCTCTTAGGCCACATCCCCTAATGGTCATTCAGTCTCTGCATGAAGAACTCTGCTTAGCATGGACTTCATTATATCCCAAAGTTATCTCATCTACTTTGAAGCACTCTTGTTGGGAAACTTTCTCACATCAAACTTACATCTTTTCAGCCTTCATCCATTCCTTCTTGTCCTCCACTCTGTGGACAATTTTAATTTCTCTTTTCCCTCTCCTTTTTATAAACCAACCCTCTGATGTAATTGTCAAAGAAACTCCTTCTACCTATGTCCACTGATTTCTTCTCTGCAACTTCTAATTTTTAAAAATTGCCTTTTTTTCCTGAGAAGTTAAGTGATTTGTTTAAATCTACATGATTAACATGTCTCTGGAGACTGTATTTGAACTCAGATCTTCCTGCCTCTGGACCTCGAGAGTGGAAAGAATGCTGGATTGGGAATCCTACAACCTGGCTTTGAATCTCTGCTTAATACCTGCGTCATTTCCCTTCCTTCTACTTCACTTTCCTCATCTGTTAAAATTAGAGAGTTGGACTAGATGGCCTCTAAGGCCCTTTCCAATTCTAAATCTAGGATCTAGGAGATATATAGTATCAAAAGTGGGGTGTGAGTGAGGGGAAGGAAAGTTATAGTTCTGCTGTATTCTACCCTGATCAGACCACATCTAGAATATGTTCTGACCATAGCTGATCTGCTATGGGTAATACCATTTAGAAAGGATTTTGTCAAAGTGCAAGGATTTTTGTGAAGATTGCATAAGATAACAATTGTAAAGCATATAGTACAGTGCCTGATATATAGTAGGCAATATAGAATTGTTATTTATTTATTATTATTATCATTACACCCTACTTCCTTCATTGGAAAAATTTGAAGGGGACAAAAAACCTTGAAGGCCCATTTGGAGAAGATCATGGGACCAATAAGTCCTAGAAAGTCCCACTTAGATGTGAATGATCCCTGAGTTCCTTTCCAATTCTCATATTCTGTGTGTCTGTGAAGATAAAAAGAAAGTTGAGCAATTAATTAGGATTTTTGGGGAAGAGGCTCTTGAATTTAGCCATGATGAGATCACTATTACACTTTTGTTATCATTTGACAGAATTTGTTTTTGTTTTGTTTTGTTTTGTTTTGGAATACAGAAAATAGAAATTAGAGAATGATTAAGGAGAGAGCTGGTTGGGACAATAGATTTCAATCATGAATCCCAGACTGATATGCCTGTAGAAATATGCCTTCCTCTTCACAGAAGTGGGATTGGTAATCTTAACTGGAGACATTTCCAGGTTTCCTATTCTTATGTAAGGAACTCAGCCAGCCTCACATGGCTTTTCCCTCACAGAAGCCTTCATTCTCTGAAATAAGATACACCCAAGTTAAAAGTCACTTTGAAAATAAAATCAGGCTTTGATAACATCAACTTACTCCCTATTTCAGCTTCAGTATTTGCAGGATGTCACTCAGGAAAATTACAGTTGCTGCAATATACCTGGAGGAATTCATTATAGAACATGTCCAACAAGAGTCTAGTGAGTCAGAACTGCTAGGGCCCTCTTTACTCCCCAAAACTGAAATCTTTAACATCATTTGGGAGGGCTGGAGAGAATCCCATTATTCTTTTGGAAAACTTCAGCTAGTTATCATTTGGTTTCAAATACATTGTTTCTCCAGGAGACTGTTTCTTTCTTTTTTTTTTTTTTCTAATTTTAAAAAAATTATTTATAAATATTTTCCATAGTTACATTCAAAACAATGGGTTTTTTTTTTTACATTTAAAATTTTTTTTTTAATTTTATAATTATAATTTTTGACAATACATATGCATGGGTAATTTTTTACAACATTATCCCTTGCACTCACATCTATTTTGAATTTTCCCTCCTTCCCTCCACCCCCTCCCCTACATGGCAGGCAGTCCCATACATGTTATATATGTTGTAGTATATCCTAGATACAATATATGTGCGCAGAACCGAATTTTTTGTTGCATGGAAGAATTGGATTCAGAAGGCAAAAATAACCTGGGAAGAAAAACAAAAATGCAAACAGTTTACACTCATTTCCCAGTGTTCCTTCTCTGGGTATAGCTGATTTCGTCCATCAATTGGAACTGAATTAGATCCTGTTGTTGAAGATATCCATTGCCATCAGAATATATTCTCATTGTTGAAGTGTATAATGATCTCCTGGTTCTGCTCATTTCACTCAGCATCAGTTCCTGTAAGTCAAGGAGACTGTTTCTTATCTTTAATTACATTATAAAGCTAATTCTTACCTTTAACCGTGTTATAACATTGTTTTGTTTATTTAATATTTATATTGATTTTTAATATTTTATAAAATTTAGTGAAGTTAGGACTATTTTTGATGCTCCTAGGCTTCTTTTTTCCCCAAGTTAATAATATTTTTTCCAATTACATGTACAAATAGTTTTCAACATTTACTTTTATAAGATTTAGTTCCAATTTTTTTCTCCCTTCCTCTCTTTCTCCCCTAAGATAGCAAACAATCTGATACAGGTATAATGCTGATTCTTAACTTTAATCATATTGTAACACTGATTCATTTATTTTAACCATAATGCTGATTCTTTACTTTAACCATGTTATTTTTTTCTAAAGCTTTTTATTTTCAAAACATATGCTGGATAATTTGACAACATTGACCTTTGCATAACCTTGTATTTCAGATTTTTTCCTCCTTCCTTCTACTCCCTCCCCTAGATGAAAAGCAATTCAATATATAGTTTAACCATATTATTACGCTGATGTAAACATAATGCTGATTCTTTACTTTAGCCATATTATAACACGGATTTTTAAAATTTGATCATGTTATAAAGATGATTCTTAACTTTAATCATATTATAAAGATGATTTTTAACTATCTTACAAAGGTAATTCCTTAACTTTAATTATACTTGCTGCCTTCCATCCCTCATAAGGTAGTAAGTAATTCTTCTGGTAGAATTATTTATTTTTCCCCCATAATGTAGAGACTCTGTGGTCACTGGAAGAATTTACATAGGTGGTCTAGTTTGGTCTTGTTGGTGACAAGAATTATGATAGCTTCCATTTCTTGACAGGACCTCATGGTTTACAAAGCAATTTCCTTGGATTGTTGGATTTCTAGTGAGAGGAGATCTCATGGTCTTCTAGTTCAACCTGTCCCTGAATAAAAATCCTATTTATAATATGCCCACCAAATTGTCAATTGACCTTTTCTTGAAGACCTATCATGAGGAAGAGGCCATCTTCTCCCTATTTTGGTTGAGGACAATTCTACCCTTTCTGCTTTATGATGTCAAAATTAATTCTTAACTTCTTCCTCTCCCTTCTCCTTAAAATCCAATTAGTTGCCACATATTTTATGCCATAATTTATAGGAAGGTAAGTAGTCCAATGAATAGAGTGCTGAGCTTGGAGTAAAAAGATCTGAGTTCAAATCTTTCCTCCATTATTTTCTATGTGGCCCTGAGAAAACCACTTCACCTCTGCTGCCTGCCTCAATTTTCTTCCACTGTAAAATTGGTATTAAAACCTACTTCCAAGAGTTGATATGAAGATCAAATGAGACAATATTTGTAAAGCACTTAGCATAGTGCTTCATAAATAACTGTCCTTTCTCTAAAGCATATTATAAAACCTTAAAATGCTGAAGAGGTCTTTAAACTTTCTCATGCTCTCTGTTTTCTATTTATTTTTTGAATGTTTTCATTCAAAAGTAACTGGGAAACTTACAGAAATAAAACTCAGCTATAGTTCTTCCTGTGAAGAATATTAGCTATTATGATTATTAAATCTCATTGAAATTACTCCCACAATATTTCTCATTGCCATCCTTGTTTTCCATTCAAATGGCCACCATGTTAATTCAGGCGCTCATCACTTTTCATCAGCATTATTTTGACAACCCCTTTAGTGGTCTCTTTGCTTCCTCTCTCCAATCCATCTTTATACAGCTGCCAATATTGTTGTTGTAAAGTCATTTCAGTCATGTCTGATTCTTCATGATCTGTTTTTGGATTTTCTAGGCAAAGATATTGGAGTGGTTTGTCATTTCCTTCTCCAGCTTCATATCTGAACTCAGGTCTTCTGATATCAGTTCAGTACTGTTTCTACTAATCCTCATCATCCAAAACAAGCCATCTGGAAGGGTATAGAGGATATAATTAGGTTTGTTCCGTGATCAAAAGCATGACAAAAATGGAATTGATTGTAAGAAATTTATCTTTCTTAGCTTCAGTTTCCTTTTTTATAAAATGATGATAATCATTGGAGGGTCTGATAGGGTTATTCTAAGGAAAAGTTTCTTCAATGTTAATTCTATATTGAAGATTAGGGAGAATTTAAAAATAAATAAATAAATAAATATGGATTTTCCATAAATGGAGAATTTCAACAATAACAACAACAACAACAACAACAACAACAACAACAACAACAACAACAACAACAACAACAACAAATTTGGTTCCTTACCATGTTTTAATTGGGAATGTTGAAAACTATCTTTGTATGTATCTTGTAAATAAAAAGCTATTATTAAAAAAAAAAAAAAAAAAAAAAAAAAAGATTAGGGAGGCTCCAAAGGCTTAAGCAGAAAACTATGTGGTCAAATATTAAGAAGATAATATTGGCAGCTGGATGGCACCATAATGGATGAAACACTAGATTTGGAATCAGGAAGAGTCATCTTTCAGAGTTCAAATCTGACCTCAGACAATAAACCCAAATGAAGAAATTGGGCTCACAGAGATTAGATGATTTGCCCAAATTGTATCAGGGTCAATGTATTTACCTTTTTTTAAGTCAAATTCAAATTAATTCTACTTAATCAGCATTTATTAAGAGCCTCCTAAGCAATAATAGTAGCAGCTAGCAATTTATACAGGGCTTTAAGGTTTGCAAAATGCTTTACGTATATTATCTTCACTTTATCCTCAAGATATGAGGTAAGTGCTATTACTATGCTCATTTTGCAGATGGAGAAAGTGAAGCTGAGAAGATAAAATAATTTGTCCTGGATTGCACTGCTAAATAAGTATCTGAGGCCGTATTTAAACTCAGCTCTCCTAGACTGAGATCTGCATTCTCCCTACTTGCCCTGACAAGGCAAAAAGCTAATCGATAGATATAGAAAACCAAAAATGATTAATGTCCTTGCCCTTTAGGAGTTTGCATTAGGCTGTGGGAGGGATCCCATCTTTCCACAGATAAGTATATTCAAGATAATTTGTAGGAACAAGATTGGAGGAGGAAGAGAGGGATTAGGAAAAGCTTTACAAAGGAAGTAGAAGAGGAGACTGTTGCATTCCAGGCACTTGGGAATGGCTTATACAAAAGCATGAAGGTAGGAGATGAAATGCCATGATTGGGGCATAGGAAAGGAGCAGGTTTGTTTGGGATGAAGAGTGTGGGAAGAGATGCAATAGGAAAAAGCCTGGCAAGTAGGAAGATTGTAAAGTTAACATTCTTTTGAGTCAAGCTGAACTATTTTCCTTTTACCCTAGAGGTATTAGGGAGTTAAGTCCTAAATAGGACCTTGGTCAGTCCTGGGTCTTCCTGACTCTAAGGTCAGTGCTCTATCCTCTGCCACTGGATGCCTCCACTAGAACCTGGGACTTAGTTTCCCCCTCTCATGCTTAGTTCTGCTGGACCCATCTGCCCTCTGAGAGCACACTGCTGGGGGAGAGAAACAGCCATTCCCTTAATCTAACTCTCAAATAGGAGACAAATGCCTCCTGGGATTTAAATTCAAAAACAAGTTTGGGGAAGATTTGTAGGCGATAGTGTTTTGTTTAGGGATTTAAAAGGATTACCCTGAGCAATCGTTTCCCCCCTGCCAAGGTGGCTGGGGCCTCAGGTGTGAAAAGGCTTTTAATAAAGGGAACTGTCAGAGACCCAAACAAATTGACTACAACCCAACAGGGAAGAAAAGAGGGGGGCGGAATGGGGCCTGTTTACCAACTTGCTCAAGTTTAAGGAAAACAAATGCTTAACATTCAGAGGGCGAGTTGACCGCTCCAGGAGTCTGGAACTTGCTCTTCATTTACCTTCCCCTCTCCCCAATTCACTAGAGACTGGATTTCAAGGAACTAGGACACTCCTGGAGTCTGGAACTTGCTCATTACCTCCCCCTCTCTCCAATTCACTGGGGACTGAATTTAAGGAACCAAGTTTCTTGGGAAGAGTGTGGCTTCCTGATCTTTTTACAACTTACTCTTTCCTACTCCCTATTACTCGGCTCTGACTCTGCCTTTCTGAGTCCAGAAGACCTAGGTTCGAATAGCCCTTAGGTAGATACCTCAATTTTTCTGGATCTTATGCTCCTCTTATGTAAAATGAGAAGAAAGAATCCAGAAACATTTATTAAATTGCAGTAATGCTCCAGACAGACTCATTTGATGGAAATACACAATGATAAAATCAGAATAACCCTTGCTCTCTAGGGGCTTGCATAAGATAGAAGGAGGGGGGGGATATACATATGCATAAGTATATAGAGCAAAAGTGTGTGACCACTGAAGATCCTCCTTCCTCCTTTCCTTTCAGCCCCAGTCTCAGGGGACAGGGATTCACAGGCAGCACATATAGATGATTGGATTCAATTCGATTCAATAGCATTTATTAATCACCTACTGTGGAGTGGGCTGGGTCATAAAAGAAGGGGTATATTGGATCTGCTTCAGTGGAGGGACACATATTGTCCCAAAGGCTTACTAGAAGTCAAAGATCCCTGCCGGGTGCCCTGGATGCAGCCACAAAATGAAACAGTCCCCAGGTACATGACTTATTTCTAAAAATTAAAGGTGATTTGTAAAAATAAAAGGAATAAGCAGAACAATACCAGGTAGTTTAGGGAGGTGGGTCATAAGTTAGAGAGATAAGGAAAAGCCTGTTTTGCTGGACCATAAAGGGCTGGAAGGGAATAATGTGTAATACCTGGCAAGGTAAGTTGAGCCAGGTCGTAGAAGGTTTTTTAAAGCCAAACAAGTCACAAGCCTTAAGTGCCTCTGGGAAATTCTTTGATACTTAGAGCTGGTAAATGTCTGGGGCCAGATTTAAACTCAGGAGGACTCATCTTCCTGACTCCAGACCCAGAGTTCTATCTCTTGTACTACCTAGTTGTCAACGTAGGTGCATTTATTAAACGCCCACTATATGTAACGTGCTAAGCACTTTACAAATATGATCTCATTTGATGTTCACAGCACTAGATGCTACTCCTACCCCCATTTTATAGTTGAGGACACTGAGACAAATAGGGGCCCTGGGTCCCATAGCCACTATGTGTCTGAGACCACGGTTTTGAACTCGGGTCTTCCTCATCCAGGTACCCCAGCTCCTCCTCTGAATCACCCTTTTTACATTCTTCTCTCCTCCATTTTCATCCTCTCCAAAACTTTTCTCCTCCCTCATCGAGCCTTTCTTTCTCCTCAGCCAACCACTGACTTAAGCAATGGCCTCCAGGTTAAACTGTGTGCTTATCTTAAAAGGATCTCAATGGAACTCAATCTTCTGCATCCTTTCTAATCCATTGATGACTCTACAGGAATTGGAACCTGTTTTCCCTTTCTTTTCCCTATGTTTCTAACAGCAGCCAGGTCATGTAGATCACAAAGCTCCCAAATCCCTCATTTCTGCCCCCTTTTTGGCCCCAATCCTTATTTCCAGCCTCCTTCACCATCTCTCTGCCTCCAGTCTCTTCCTTTCCTTCTCCATTCCATCTTCACCCTATGCTGGCTTTCTTCCTAATGCATAGATCTGACCAGCCCATTCCTTTGCTTAAAACCCTTCAGTACCTCCTCCTTGCTTAAGGAACAAAACCAAACCCAAACCAAAATTAACTCCTTAGCCTGGCATTCAAGGCTTTTATTTAAAACAAGTAATTTTCATACTCAACACTTATAGCCTTTTAAACCTATAACTGTTCCTAAATCCTTTCCTTTTTCTGTGACATCCTCTGTGCCTTCTAAACCTAAACCTTCACCAGTTGAAAAATGTTCCCTTATTTCAGTAATAATAGCTAACATTTATTTTATTTACTTATTTGCTATGTTCTAAGTACTTTTCAATTTTATTTAATTTTTAATTTTAATTAAATTTCAATTAACATTTTGTCTGATCCTCAACAATAAAGGTAGATGCTATTATTTTCCCTGTTTTATAGACGAGGAAACTAAATGATTTGTCCAGCATCACACAGATAAGAAGTGTCTGGGTCAGATTTGAACTTAAATTTTCATTGATTCCAGCACTCTAACTGCCTTCACAGTTTAGGTATCTCTTCTTCAGGGAAACCTTTGTTTGTTTTTTTTTTTTTCAACTAGAAATAAATTTACCTCCCTAATCTCTCATTCCCTTCTGACTCTTTCTGCGCACCTATGTAATTTTTATTTCCTATTAAAGTTATTCTTGAGCATACCTCATGCTCCAAGTAATAATTATAATGGCTTACAATTATGAAGAATTGTAAGTATTTCAAAGCATACTTTATCTCACTCATTTTTACAACCACCTCATGAGGCAAGTATTACAGAAAAATTAAGTGACTTAAGTTTACTTAGGTTGTGTTCAGAAACAAAATTTGAATTCAGATCTCTCTTGGCTTGAATCCAACACTCTTTGAACTATTTCATGCTTCTATTAAATTATAAACTCTTTGAGATCTATCAGTTAAAGACTTTATCTAGTTTTATTAAATTACTAATTAATTAATATTATATTATTTATATCTTAATTTTTATTAATTATATATGTTATATGATAATTATATAACATATATTATATGTAATAATCATATATTGATTAAATTACATTTATTATTTTATTAATAAATATAATAATAAAATATTAATTTATGAAGCTTTTATTTGCTAAAGAAAAAAAGTGGAACAAAGCCTATCTTCAAGGAGTTCGATGGAGGAGAAAGCATGTACCTAGTTAAGTATAAATAAAATAGAAAGTGAAGAGAGAAGTCATTGACAGCTGGGGCTTGTTATTATTTTATGCTTTGTCCCTGAAGAGGATAGAGCAATGGAGCACATAAGAGGCATAGCATGCAAGTGAATATGGATTTAAGTGGAGGAGAGTTGTGCAAAGTCATCAGCTTCATTTTTCCCTTCATTGGGGGAGTGCTTGAGGAAAGGAGGATGATGAAAGGATGTTTTTTTAAAAAAATGGAACTTTGAAGAAATCAATAGATTCTAAGAGAGAAGTGTAGTGCTTTCCAGGCATGAGGCACAGCCGAGGCAAAAGCTCAGAGAGAGGAAATGGAGTAACTCATATAGGGAAGTGTGGAAGAGGACTAATGCCTGACCTAGGATTTTAATCAGTACTATCTTTCCCATAGTAGATTTAAGGTTGCTGAATGAATGAATGAATCACTAATCTCTCTATAATCTAGTTTCTTAATCTTTATCTCTCCTCCTAAAGATTTATTAGCCAGATTACTTGTTCACCTGAGGGAACAGAGATGCTGTAATTTGCCAGAAAGATTTTAGAGGATAGATCTAAAGGAGATAGGGACCTCAGAGACCGCTTACTCTTTCCCCCCTTTCCTATTCCACAAACAAGGGCAGTAAGACTGGAGGCATAGACTTACTTAAAGAGGCCCAGGTAATAAGTGGCAAACTCAGAATTTGAATCTGATTTCTCTGACTCTGGGTCCCTCACTCTACCTTAGAATAAGATTTCGTCATAAAAGGCTCTTGATGAGTTAGATACTTTTTCCAATTAATTTGCACATAGTCGGCACTAATAAGTATGTATTGCATTCAATCAATCAATTAAAGATATATTAAAGTAGTTACTTAAAGTGCCATCTTCCCAGAGGCAACCTCCTAGGACCTTCTGGAATTGATGTCCCAATCCCCTTTATCCTATGGGACCATGTGTCTCCCACACTTTCCATACTGATTGACAAAAAGCCAACCAGAGCTTCTAGGTAGTAGTGGAATAGCAGTTTAGTGTAGTGGATAGAACCCTGCGTCTGGAGTCAGGAAGATTCATCTTTGTGAATTCAAATCAGCCTGAGAGATTTAATAGCTGTATGATCCTGGGCAAGTCACTTAACCTTGTTTGCATCAGTTTCCTCATCTGTAAAGTGAGCTGGAGAAGGAAATGGCAAACCACACTAGTATCTTTGCCAAGAAAATCCCAAATGGGGCCATGGTAAGTCAGGGCTGAAAAATAACTGAAGAACAATAAAGGCAAAAGACAAAAAATGAAACTCTCCGTGCCTTTTAAGAAGTTTACGTTGAATGCAGGAAAAAGGCTAAAACAGTGAATTTGGAGTTTGAATCTAATCCAATTTCATCATTTTGAAAATGAGGAAAATGAGTCAAACTTTTACTCTAAGTCCTCTTACTCCAAATTCAGTATTCCTTCCACTTTCTGCCCTCTGCTCCCAGCTTTTCTTTCTCTTCATTGGATGACCTATTTTGCTGGGAAAAAAAATAGAGACTGGGTAGATAATTTACTAGTAAGAAAATATACACTAGTAAGGAATAAGAAAATATATATAAATCAATTCTGAAGGTGTGGGAGACACAGAGCCCCATAGGATAAAGTCATCCAGGGTGATGGGACATTAATTCCTGGAAGTCCCAGGAGGTGCTTGAGAGTGTGAGGTCTCCTTGTTAAATCAGTGAGTCCATGCTGATAAATGTGCTCTTAGGAGCTGAAAAAGCTTTTAAAAATTACTCTTTTTTTCTAGTTCTTCTTCTTGCTCTTTATTTCATGATAGTTAGCAGAAGCCTTGGGTAGCACATAATAGATGCTTAAGAAATGTTTGTTCTCTCTTAATACCTCATAACCTAGTGTGAGGGCTTGTTGAACACTTTTCGGGGCTGTTCATCCACTTTGGGTGTCCAACCAGTCACCAAAATCTCAGATCTGGATTTTTGGCTTCAGGAAGCTGAACCCTGGGAGAACCAATCTTGGAGACGGGCTAAACCAGGTTGAGGGTAACAGACTGACCAAACTCATTGGGGGATGTCTGGCTCACACATGTAAAGGCAGTGTCTGAAGTAGGCAAGACGGAGCACTTAGAGCCAAAGTCATCATTGCATCCAATCTTTTCCCGAATTTTGTCTCGACACCAGATTTCTATGATTTTGGAAGAGACACCGAAGCTGATGATTTTGTGCAGCTCTGCCTCAGTTAAATCCAAATCAGGCACAAATCAAGACATCACTGGTGATGTCATTGGTCCTCTGAAAATAAAGAAAAAAATGAACAACAATAAATGCTTATTCATACTTATTGAAGTAGGACTCTCTAAATGTGCAGGCTGAGTTGGAGAATCACAGATTTAGAGCGGGAAGGGCCTCCTGGAGGCCATTTAGTCTAACTTTCTAATTTTACACTTGGGAACCCTCACAATCAGAAAGTCACTTGTTCCAAGTCACACAATCAATAAATGGAAGATCTCTGATTTGAAATCAGGTTATAGCATTAGAGATACTTCCGAGTTCATCTTAGTCTGGTCTCATTTCATAGATGGGAAAAAAACAAATTCAAAGAAGCACCAGTGATTTTCCAAGATCACACATATCAGAGGCAGAATTTGAACTCGTAACTTGTGATTCCAAATTCAATATTCTTTCCACACTGGCCACACTATATATGTGACCCTGGGGATATGGGAAGTGCAGTTACATAGGCAATGGCAGGGGACATTGGGTATTAAGTGTGGAAAGTGAAGGAGAGACCAAGGGAATTTAATAATAAGAGTATAGTTTTAGAGGCAACTGAAAGATTGAATGACAAAAGAGATATTTAACCTGATTCTCTTCAGTTTACATTTCAGGAAACTGAGGTACAGAGAAGTTGAGTGATTTGTCAGTGGTCATACAGGTAATGAGTTGGAACGTCATGTGAGGAGGAAAGGAAAGAGAAAGGAAAGAAAGTGGAGAATGTGGGGTTCAGACAGGGATGATCAGAATTTTACACAAGCCAAAAGTAGCCTGGATTTCTAAGTGCCCATATCGCCACCGTGCGGTCATATGTGGAAACTTCAATCAGATTGTTGGGGAGAAACTTTCTTGACTGAGAAAATCAATGTTGGGACTGACTACTGGACTGGAACCATCTCTCTCTTGAGGGATTGGGGTGAGCTGGGGCGGAGAAGCAGCGTTCTGATATTTAGGAGAATGTTTTCAACCCTAAAAACTCTCTGGACTCTAAAAATGATAGAGCCTGGGGTGGCTGACCCAGACTTGTCCAAAGAGAATTTTTAAAAGCACCTACTATGTGCCCGAAACCTTGAAAATCCAGGCAAAAAGAACAACCCGGTTCCAGGAGCCTACATTCTGTTGGGGTTTACAATATGAACACAAATGAGTTGATTCAAAGTAATTTGAAGAAGGAGAGAGAGCTAACTAAACTGATGGGGATTTGTTTTTTTTTTTTTGAAGGAAATGACCCATGAACTGAGCCTTAAAAAGAATGAAAAATCAAGCCCTCCCTCACATTTGGCTGAAATATTTACTAATTTTCCATCAAGATAAAAAGGGGGCTGCAAATAGACTCATAGAATCATAGATTTGGATGTGAGAAGACTCTTAGAGATCAAGTTCATTGGCCCATGCACTCCCCATTCCATTTTGCAGATGGAAAAATTGAGGAGAGAAAGTGATTTTCCTATGGTAACAAACTCAGTGGTGGAAATCCCAGGAGGATAGATGAGTCTGTTCTTACAAGAGTATTATGTGGCAAGTAATAATAATAGCATTAATTCATATTTATTTAAAATTTTTAAGTATTTCCCCTCATCTTTTAGTCATGAATTAAGCATTGCTACCTTCATTTTACAGATGAGTAAACTGAGGCCAACAGGTGGCTTGAGGATGGGTGGGGATTTGTTTGCTGGGAATATCTGCCTGTTTATCTGCTGGTACCCAAGTCTTCCTGCCCTATCCTTTCATCTTCCCATATGTAAATTTCCTTCCAAAGAAGCTCCACTCCCATCCTGTCATGGGCCAAACTCAGTATTGATTAATAAGGACTACGAGCTTAGTAGAAGGAAGCACTAAAGGACTCAACATATTGTTCTGTAATGTTAGATTTATTTCCCTCAAAGAGGTCTCTGAAGTCCTTCAAGGACACTTAGAAAAATTCATCTGAGCTACACCTGAAGGGAACCAGAGCTCCAGATTTCTTTTGAGATAGTCTTGATTTCAAGAAAGGAAAACATATCTCAAAGGGAGAGGGATTCATTTGGTATAGAAAACTCCCAGTGAGGAAATTTTCTCTTCCCTCCCTCCACCCAATGCAGTTCAGCACCTTCTGGTCTTACAGTCACTTGGAATAAAGGTTCTCCAATTGTGGTTTCACATTTCCTTAGAGGAAGACCTTGGAGTCAGGTCTTCTTTAATTCATAGTCAGATCTCTATTCACCACATTTTTTTTTTGGCAAAAGGAGAATTGACCAAAGGAATATCCTTTGGCAGAGCTGCATGAGGGCAGTGGGAAGACGGGTGGTATTAAGATGTGATGATTAAAGTGGAAAAGTCACTGATTCGGAGCAACAGACCTGGTGTAGAGGAGTCCCTACTGGGCCATTTATTGCCCATGGGACCTTCATAAATCCTTTCATTTTTCTGAGTTTCTTTATTTCTCTATAAAGTGAGGATGATGAAATCAAGATTTCTTCTGTCTTTAATTATGTGATGCTATGAACATTCAACTCAATCTGGCTTATGTTTATTTAGCTTCTGCTGTGTGTAGGGCTGGGTTTGGGGTACTGGGGATTGTTGCTATTGTTCAGTTGTTACAACTTTTCATGATGCCATTTGGGGTTTTCTTTTTACCCCTAATGATAATTATGTTATTAATGTTTAGCCATTTTCAGTCTCTGTGACTCCATTTGGAGTTTTCTTGGCAAAGATACTGGAGTGTTCTATCGTTTCCTTCTCCAGTTCATATTTACAGATGAGGAAACTGAGGCAGAATTGAGTGACTTGCCCAGGGTCATACAGCTAGTAAGTGTCAGAGGCCAGATTTGAATTTAAGTTTTCTTGACTCTAAGGTCAGTGCTCTATCCACTGTACCCCCTAGATTCCCTGTACTAGGGATGAAACTACTTTAAAAAAATAAAAAAAGAACATGCAATGGATTTCTGGCTTCAGTAATAGTGAGATATGACTTAGATAAAAATAAACACAAATCAAAGCATATTATGACCAGAACAAAGGAAAGATTTAGAAAAGCAGAGATCTAGAAAAAAGGAAAATTGAAGAGAATCTGAGGAAAAAGAACCATAGTTCTTGGGGATGAGGTAAGGATCACAGCAAACTTCATGGAGGAGAGGGCATTGGAGCTGAGCTCTGAAAGAAAAGAAAGATTTCAAGGTCAGTTAGTCAATCAATCATCAGTGAATCAACAGATATTTTTATTCATTCATTCATTCATATATTTGTTTACTAGGGTCTCCTAAGTTGCAGGGACAGTGTTAGTTGCTAAGTACAGTCCCTGCCCTCAAGTAATGCATATTATAATGGGGTGGAGGTGGGACTAGACTATATGTGTAAATAAAGGGAAAGTATTGGTTATGGAGACAGGAGGGAGAGGCTGGGGAACTGGTCAACAGTCTCCTTCAGGAGACCTGGGGCTCAAAGGAAGCCAGGAAAGACAGGAGGCAGAGGCAAGGGGAAACATAATTCAGGCAAGGTGTACTCTATGAGGTTTGGAAAATATAGCCTTCTTCCTGTCTCTAAGAAGCCTATATTCTCTTTTTCTTACACTCCTTTAGGCCTCAAGTCACCATATTTTATATTTTTACTCCATGGAACTAGGAAGGTCTTCCTAATGGCTAACTTTTGTGACTCCTATGACAACATACACTTCTTTCCTCCTGATTTTTTGAGAAGAAATGGGAGGAAAAAGGGAGCCATTGTGATCACTAAATCATCTCTTAGCATTTTCTTCTCTGAGCAAAGTAAACTTTGTTCCTTTAGCTTGTTCTTGTAAAATGAGCCTCCCAATTCTTCTGCCATTTGGGTAGTTCTCATCCTTATCAATGGCTCCAAATTTTCAATATCTGGCTTAAGTTGGGGGACCCCAGATGCCAGAATTGGAGCCATTCCATCCTCTACTCTTGTTTCTTGAAGCCTGAGCTTCCTGAGGCATTTCTAGCACCAGGTAGACATGATGTCACCGGCCCTTACAACATTCCTGTGGGCAGGCAAGCAGGTGGGCGGCCATGTTATTAGCTTCCCTGAGTCTCAGTCTTCCAATCTGTTAATCGGACCTAATAATGCCTTGCTCCTAGAGGTGTTATTATGTTAGATCCCATCGGGCCAGGTTCCCAGATGGGGAATCAGAGATAGAGGTGACTTACTCTGCCTAGGGCCACAGGGGATCTTATTAAGCCATTAATGTTTTTTTAAGTGCTCTGAGATGCTTAGATGAAAGAAACATATTGGTCCAGAGTGTTATTATCTAGGTTATTACTTCTCTAAAGAAAACTTTGAGAAGTGCTTGAAACAGAGAGGCTTAGGGTGCTCCATTTAGAGGTCTGCCTTGTGAAGGGGGTCCAAAAAGATCCCAAATTAAAGAGCTATAAAAGACTTTACATATAGAGTTTAGAGATAAATGTAGCACTCCATGGAACAATAATGTATGTTAAGAAAACTTCAATATGTCAATTAGATAGTTAAAACTTTCTTCTCTGCCTAAATATAGCCAATTTTAACATAAGCTAGGCAGAAAGGTAGTATAGAGCATCAGCCAGAGTCAGAAGAACCCAAGTTCCAATCTGGCCTCTGATACTTACTAGCTGTGTGAACTTGGGCAAGTCACTTAATCCCATTTGCCTCAGTTTCCTCACCTGTTAAACGAGAAGGAAATGACAAGCCACTCTAGTATCTTTGCCAGGGAAACTCCAAATGGGATCATAAAGAGTTAGACATGACTGAAATGACTTAACAGCAACAATTATAAATTAATTATCATTGGGCAAAAATTACTAGTTTTTATATACATATACAAGTGCAACTTTTGCCTTTCAGAAGGTGTATTTGTTGGATGAGAATTATGGATTTCTGAACTCTTTACAAAGCCTCATAGAGAGAATATCCTTATACAGAGATCTTACAACAAGAACTGGCCAATTAAATTCCCTTCTAGTCCATCTTCCCTTATTCAGGGACGCAGAGACCTACACAAGATGAAGTTACTTACCCAAGATTATACAGATGGTAAATGGCAGAGCTGGAACTTGAATGCAATCCTCTGACAAAAAATTTAGCATACTTTTCATTCTATGGTTCTTTAAAATTTTTTAAGTTTATTTTTATTTTGAACTTAACTTTTATTAAATAAAATAAATCTTTCCATATATAAAGCAAGCTGGAAAAGGAGGATTATACATGAAGTTGAAAATCTCTGTTCCATAGTTTGCTTTCTTTTAAAATATGTAACAAATTCATCATGTAACTTTCAAAATTGTCCTCTTCTATAGTTCTTTCTGTTTTTTCTTCTATTCTCTTCTGTACATTAAAAACTGCTTTGATGACTCTCCTTTATTTTCTATTCTCTATTATTTTCTGTATTCTATCATTGGTCCCACTGGTCCTTCTAATTCCCTATCTTTATTAAAAAAAAAAAAAAGAAAAAATCCTGCAACAAATATACATATTAAAGTAAAATAAATCCCCATATTAGTCATGTGTGAAAATGTCTTTCCTTTTTGCACTTTGAGTCTATCATCTCTGTCAGGAGGCAGATAGATAGAATGCTCCATCACTTGGAAGTGGAAATCTTCAACATAAAGAAGATCCAACTCACTTCCAGTTGATCAATGATGGACAGAAACAACTACACCCAGAGAAGGAACACTGGGAAGTGAATGTAAATTGTTAGCACTACTGTCTATCTACCCAGGTTACTTATACCTTCGGAAGCTAATACTTAATATGCAACAAGAAAATGGTATTTACACACATATATTGTATCTAGGTTATACTGTAACACATGTAAAATGTATGGGATTGCCTGTCATCGGGGGGAGGGAGTGGAGGGAGGGAGGGGATAATTTGGAAAAATGAATACAAGGGATAATATTATAAAAAAATTACTCATGCATATATACTGTGGAAAAAAATTCTAAATAAAAAAAGAATGCTCCATCACTGATCCCTTGGAATGATAGAAAAAGTCCAAGGGACTTTCTGTGTCCATGGAAAATGATGGAAACACCACCAATGGTAGTAATACCACCAGTGTCTGCCCACCAGCCAGATAGAACTATGTGTATTATACTAGACTGTATATTCTATTTCCCTAATAATCTTATTACCTTTGAATTTTATTTTTCACTGCAACTCTTTTACAGGATACCCATCTTCTTTTAATCTTGCATCTTAGGGAAGGGGATAGAATTCCGAATTTTGAGTCAGAGGACCTATGGCCAAATCTGCCATTTTGTATTGTGTGTGACTTTAGGTTAATGATAGGTTTCTGGATTTATAATTGGAAGAGACCTTAGAGGTCATTGAGTCTAGCCCCTTCAGGGACAGAAAGAGGGACAAACTGAGGGCCATAAAGGTTAAATAGTTTCTGGTGCTTCCTCAGCAACAAACATCAACAAATATTTGTTACAAGTGCCTACTATGTGCCGGCACTGGGGATACAAAAAAGGCAATTCCTGTCCTCAAGGAGTTTACAATCTAAAGAAGGAGACAATAGGATGAATATTACCCATCTCAGATATATTGTTGTGTGCCCTTCATTTCTGAATGGGACCAGTGACATCACAGTTGATGTCTTGACTTGCCTGTGAATTGGATTTAACTTAAGTGAGACAGAATTGCACAGTCATCATTGTTAGTCATAAAAGTCCAGAGAAAAGACCAAAGACTGGTGATGGCTTGTACTGTAGTGGACATAGCTGGGTAAAAGTCAGGCTGGCGATGGAATGTCACGCTCAAGAATTAGCAAGAAAGCCAGAATTCAGGACTTGTAAAAATGCAAAAGGGAGTAATGTGTTTAATAAAGACATTAAATATCTGAGGCAGATTTTGCACTCATATCTTTCCTGCCTCTAAAGCCCTATTTTCTATCTATCTTACCACCCTGATTCTGAAATAGCCTCTCTTGAATTAATTGTCAATACCCTGACAGCCTTCTTGGGATGAGCACTAACTCGGGAGTCAAAAGTTCTGGTTTCAAATTCTGTTATCTGATACTACTTATGGGATAACAATAGCAACAGCAATAATAATAAAAATAATCATATTTACATACTGCCTTAAGGTTTTCAAATCATTTTAGGTGTCTGTGTCTTAATTTTTACAGTATCACAGTTGTGAGGTGGCTATCATAGTCTGGCACAATCTTACCTATTTAGTCTTTAATAATAATAATAATAATAATAATAATTGTAACAGTAATAACAATGATGATGATAATGATAATAATAATAATAATAGCAGCTAGATCTAGAATTAGGAAGACCTGAATTCAAATCAGACCTTAGACACTTACTAGTACTATATAAAAATAGCAATAATAAAAATGATGATGATAATAATGAAGAGCATTTAAAGTTTATAAATCACTTTCTCTTGATCCTTAAAATAACTTGATTGGAAGTGATCATCACAATCTAGTCTAGCACAATTCTATTTATTTGGCCTTCAATAATAACAATTACATATATATATATATATATATATATATATATATATGAAACAAAATCAATAACAACGACAATAATATCAATAATGATGGCTAATATTTATATAATGCTTTAAGGTTTAAGAAGTGTTTTATAAATCTCAAATCATTTGATCTTCACAAAAATCTTGGGAAGGAGGTGCTACTGTTCTTCCCATCCTACAGATGAAGAAACTGAGGTAAGCATATTTTAAGTGAATTTTCCAGGGTCACATAACTAGTAAGTGTGTGATGTCAAATCTGAATTCAGTTCTTCCTGACTCTAGGTCCATATGCCATCAATCATGGGCAAATCTCTTAACTTCTCTAGGTCTCGGTTTACACATTTGTAAATGGCTGGGGATCAAATAGAGATCTCTGCTAGCTCTTTATTTACAATCCTCACATCAAGTGAGCAAGTGTTTTTAAAGCATCTTCTAGGTATCAGTCAGCACATGAGAATGAAATATTCCCTACTCACAGAGATGTTACATTCAAGTGGAAGATCACAAGATCATGGCTCTTTTTAAAAATCTGAGTTGAGACAGTGCGCAGAGATGATGATGAAGATGATGATAATTCAGATTTATATAGTGTAGAAGGTTTGAAAAATGACATGAAAAAAAGACACTAAAAATCTTAGTGCAGGTTTGATATTATTTAAGCTCATTAATTCATAAATCTGTACTCAAACTTTTGGGAAATCCTGGATCCATATGAGTTCCTTGGAGCCTCACAACCACCCTATGAGGTACAATGCTATCAGGATTATTATTCCCATTTTATAGATGCGAAAACTGATTTTAGGAGGGATTACTAAGCTACCAAGTGCCGAAGGCAAGCTTTGAACCCATTTCTCTCTCCATTAAGCCTGTCAGTATTGCCTCTGAAGATATTGTCAACCAGGAGAAAATGGTCGCTGCACTTTTTTTTCTGGGCACAGAAAGAAAAATGAGCCATTAATTGGCCTTCCTGGCAGGCGTTGGGGGATTTTCCTTAATGTAGAGTTTCTTTCAAAGTGATCACTGGATGACCTCTGCCCCTCTCCATGACATATATCATTTACCTACCTCTCACAAGGGGAAATGCAATGAGCAGAGACAATGTCTGTGAGAGAATGTTAGCTTCTTTTGACTTCATCTTTGATCATCTTTCTTTCAGAGTCGCGTTCCCCCTTGAACATCCCTGGGGCCCATGGTGCTGTGTTGGGGTGGGCGGGTTCTGCCCACTGTTTGAATAACTTAGAATTGACTGGAGAGAGAGGTTTAAATAGGAGCTGGCCCATCAGATTTTCCTCCAAGTCAATTTCCAGGGAAGAATTTCTACAGGGTTTTCTCACTATTCTTTTCCAAATGGTTTCTTGGAATTAAAAATTGGCCTTTCCTGTTGTAGAATCAGGGCATGAGGATCTTACCTCATTCAGGCTTTGCCAGAAGAAAAAAACTCAAAAGTTCATGGTTATTTCTTGCAAATGAAGGTTTGATTATGTGGGACTTATGTCATAAATGTGAGTTTTTAGTTGTTTTTCACTCTTTGTGATTCTATTTGGAGTTTTCTTGGCTAAGAAATTGAAGTGGTTTGCCATTTCCTTCTCCAGCTCATTTTACAGATGAGGAAACTGAGGCAGAAAGGTTAAAGTGACTTGCCTAGGATCATACAGTATCTGAGATCATATTGCAACTCAGATCTTCCTGATTCTAGGCTTGGCACTCTATCTACTCACCACATAGATGCCCTAGAAAGTGCATACCGAGTGTGCATTCCTAGGAAATAGGGCTCATTTATAATTCAATGGGGCAAGTGGATTTCTTAAATCCGAGAGAAAGTGGAATATTGTGGCAAATTTGTTACAGTTTTAGATTCATGCTCACAGCTCTGAATTATGAGTGTCCAGAGTGTCCTGAACAGGATTAAAATGCAATTGGGAAATCATTAACGTAATTGATAAAAATACAATAGAACATAGGCAATGTTAGCATGTTGTTTTAAGTCAATACGCCGCCTGTGGGGATCCTTATGTAAGGTTTGGTGGCTTAGGTTTCTTATTTGAGTTTGTTACCTCTCCTCTAGGCAGCTTTCTAAGACCATGAGTTACAGGGAATATGGTAATTTGCTTTGGTGGAGGGAATTTCCTAACCTGAGAGTGGATATAATTTCAATTTCTTCATCTGAAAATTGTCTGTTCATATCCTTTGACCATTTATCAATTGGAGAATGATTTGATTTCTTATAAATTAAAGTCAATTCTCTGTATATTTTGGAAATGAGACCTTTATCAGAACCTTTAACTGTAAAAATATTTTCCCAATTTGTTACTTCCCTTCTAATCTTGTTTGCATTAGTTTTGTTTGTACAGAAACTTTTTAGTTTGATGTAATCAAAATCTTCTATTTTGTGATCGATAATGATCTCTAGTTCTCCTTTGGTCATAAATTCCTTCCTCCTCCACAGGTCTGAGAGGTAGACTATTCTCTGTTCCTCTAATCTGAAATAGGATTTTTTTCATATCCAACTGATTAATAAACAATGGGTCTCTTATATGTGAGCCCCTGTGCTAAGTTATAGGATCATAGGTTTAGAATTGAAAGGGATTATATTGGCCATCAAGTCCAAACCCTTTATTTTATGGAAAAGGCAACTGAGATTGAGAGATATTAAGTGACTTGTTCAGAGCCACACAGCTAGTAAGGATCCAAGGTAAGATTTAAACTTATTTTCCCACCTTGAATTTTATCACTTTATTTCTTTTTCATTTTTAAAGCTTTTTATTTTTCAAAACATTTGTATAGTTTTCAACATTCACCCCTGAAAAATCTTGTGTTTCCAAATTTTTTTCTCCCTCCCTTTCCTCCATTCCCTCATCTAAATGACAAATAATCCAATTTTTGTTAAACATGTCACTTTATCTTTTAAATACAATGGTTCTATATGGATGAACATAAAAAGACAAATATGAAATTATCCTTACCTACATTTCACTAACCTTAATTTCCTGGGAAATTATCCTAAGAAATGTCTCTGTTGTAAGTTGGACTAGGAATGATCAGGTTTCCCATATTAGTATTAGTACTCTTTAAATATCCCTTCTCAGGCAGGTGATTTCCTTTAAAATTAATAGAGAGAAAGAATAGCTTGTATTTGTAGTTTTCCTTGAAAGTTATAGTAGCAATAATGGCAAAAAATTTTCTCTTGTTATTTATTCTGTAAAGGAACTCTATAAAGTATAGTTGGAATCATCCATCATCATGGAGGCAGGACAATTGTCATGCTGACCTTGAACATAGAGCCAGGTTCTGGACTCATATTCTCCCTCTATCAATCATCATCCTTGATAAATCACTTCAACTCTTTGGGACTCAGTTTCCTTCTCTGTAAAATCAAGGGGTTGGACTAGATAGTCTCTCAGGTTCCTTTCAATTCTACACTTAGGATCTTGGGGCCAGGAAATCAGCCAAGTTCCTAAGAGTGTTGACTTCTTGCCTTGAGGCTGTTGAGAAAACATCCTTTAAAAGCATAGTTAGTTTAGGCTTTTGGGCTGATGTTAGCATGGTCCTCTGCCTCATTTCTTACTAATCACTGAATGGATGTTGCCTTAATCACAAATTGAGATCTATCAAAGACTTTAGCTTGAAAAGGCCAAGGTCTCCCACTGTATCCAGGGCCATCTCCTGTCATCCTGATCTATATCTGGCCATTGGACCCAGATGGCTCTGGAGGGGAAAGTGAGGCAGGGGACCTTGCCCCGCCCTCCCTCACTTAAATCCAATTCACTTGCAAGTTATGACATCATCTTCCTGATGTTGGTTCTCTTCAGAAATGAAGAAGAACAAATAACAATAATAACCACATGGCAATAAGGATGTATAGAGTGTTCAGGGAGGACTAGTATCTCTGGTGTGAGAGCTGCTGAGCTCTTTTCAGAGCTTCTCATCCATCTTTAGTGTCTACTTTTACTCAATTCTCCCTTCTGGCTTCAAGTAAGTGCAGCATGTTCAGTGGCCACCTTAGTAAACCATGTTGGCTGATGAGCTAAACCAGGTTGAGTATAACTCCCAAGCCTCAAACCCATCAGTGAATTAGGGGGATGTCTACCCCAAACATGATGGAAGGTACCAGTGAGAACTATTTGTTCCAACAGCCATGAAAGTCACTGAAATAGGACTCATTATGGAAAGCTTAGAGCTTGGTAAGACATTGAAGATGTCAAGGTTATCCACTGGACTGTTGAAAGTCATCCTGAACTTGATGCTGGACTTCAGTGACTGGAAGAGAGAATGAAGCTGACTATTTGTACAACTGTCAAATTCACATGCAGATTAATACATTATTTATTCATGATGTCATTGATCTTTTTAAAAATTAATTTTTATGCTTTAGCCCAGTTTTTCTTTTTTTCTCATAAACTTTTAAAAATAATCTTTTATTCTTTTTTGATCTCATGTAAAGAAAATTTTAAACATTCATGTAAAAAATTTCAGTTCTAAGTTTTTCTTCCACCTTCTCTCCCTTCTCCTATTTTTTTTTTTTCTGAAGCAATTGGGGGTAAGTGACTTACCCAGAGTATAGCTAGGAAGTATTAAATAATGTCTGGGATCAGATTTGAACTCAGGTCCTCCCGACTTCAGGACTGGTGCTCTATCCACTGTGTCACCTAGCTGCCCCTCTCTCCTTCTTTCTAAAACAAAGCAATTTGATACAAGTTTCTGTGTGTAATCATGTAAACCACATTTCCTTATTAGTGATAGTGTGGAAAAAAACTGACCAAAAGGGAAAAATCATGAGAAAAGTAAAACAAAAATAGTATGCTTCAGTCTGCATCCAGACCTTACTGAATTTGGTCTTTGAAAATAAAGGTTGAACAACAATATGGTCCTTATACTGTGACTGTGGAGTTCAGTGATTTGGCAAGAAAAGATGGGAAAGAGAGGAAGTAGATATTTATAGAATGCCCATTATGTGTCAGACCTGTACTAAGTGCTCAGGATACAAAAAGAGGTAAAAAAAAGAGACTACCCTCAAAGAATTTACAATCTAAGGAGGGAAAGCAAGAAAACCAAGTGAAATCTTTTATCCAAGGGATTTAGATATCTGTGGACCAGCCATTCCAAATCTCCTCTCCTACCTTGAACAAATATTTAAGTATTTTGTAAACTTTAAAGTTCTACAGGAAATAGTAGTTATGGAGACTGGGTGATGTCCCCGTGTCACGTTTGCTTATGGGCAGAGGGCCCTTTTAAAGCTTTGGACACTGCCTGGGGCAAAAGACTGAGCAGCTGTGTCCTGGGCCATACCTTCTGAGATCTTTCCTCCCTTTTTGGGTGTGTCCACCCCAAAAGGCCAGGAGTGTAGGATCAAGCAATTAAGCTGCCTGGTCTTCTGGTGTGGACATTTTACAACTCCACAACAATACATTAGTATCCTGATTTTTCAGTATCCCTTTCAACATAATATCATTGTCTTAGCCAATCTGATAGGTATGAAGTGAAATATCAGATGGGTCTCTAATCAATAATCATTTAGAGGATTTCATATTACTGGAATGACTTTAATTTCTTCACCTGAAAATTGTCTATTCATATCCTTTGACCATTTCTCTATTGGGGAATGATTTGTATTCAAATGAAGCAAGTTAATGACAGTAAAAGCTTAAATAAGTGATTTTCAAGCCAAAAACTTGATTATTTGTGACACAACTTCCTTACTGTGGGATTTTCTCTGGCAATCCTTCATGGCTGGGATCTTCTTCTGAGTTACTGCCACCTCCTAGCTTCCCTCAAGCCCCAGATAAAATCTCCCTGCTATGAAAACTGATTCTCCTTAATGCTAGTGCTTTTCCTCTCAATTGCTCTCTTCTCTTCCTCTTCCCCTCTGGAATCAATGGAATCATCTCTGATATTTTCTACCTGCATGACTTTGGGAGCATCTTTACATTTCTTTGGACCTTAGTTCTTTTTCTCTTCTTCAATTGGAAGCTTCGCTAGGAAATGATTGACTTTAACCTAAGGTAGATGATCAATAGCTTCAGCACTGATTGATGACGATCTGTTGCAAACATTATGGAAGTGTTCAACCCTTCTCTCTGGGGTCTAGTCTTTATCACTGATAGCCTAGCTCCATCAGCGATGTGGGACTTTAATAAATACTCCATAGATGAATTGACCACAGTGGCCTTGGGAGTTAGAGAGTGAATCAAGAACAGACTCTCTTTATAAAGGTGACTTGGGCTTCTTATCGTCTTTAGTCATAAGTACTCAGGTACTTGGCTTGAAAATCATTTATATAAGCTTCTGCTGTCATTTAATTGCTCCCTTTGATCACAAGGATAATTTATTACAGCTCTCAAATGCTGAACCGGGAAACCTGTCACTTCCTGTTTCCATCTTCAAGCACTAAAGATGATATTACCACAGGAAAGATGGCAGAGTGAGGGAACAGTCAAGGTATTTTGTATTTCACCTATTTCCTTCCCTATCTTTGCTAAGAACCAGGCTGGACACTAGTTGTATAGCAGATCCCGCTGGATATGAAGTTTTAAAATTTAATTTGAGGGTTTGAATTACTATTTGACTACAAAATACCAGCAGGGCAAAGTAAAAGGGCATACCTTGGGTGAAAATAAGTTCTCGTGATCGTAGGTTTACAACTACTCAGAAGGCATCATACTCTTCTTCCTTCTTTTCACTTTACAGATAAACTGAGGTCCAGAGAAATGTAAAGATGCTCCCAAAGTCATGCAGGTAGAAAATATCAGAGATGGTTCCATTGATTCCAGAGGGGAAGAGGAAGAGAAGAGAGCAAGCATGTATTAGGCACCTACTATATGCCTAATGAAAATAAAATAATGATATATGATCTCATCTCGTTTACAAATAGCATCTCATCTACAAATATGATCTCATTCTTTCATCCTCACAACAACCCTGGAAGGTGGGTGCTATTACTATCTCCATTTTATAGATGAAGAAACTGAGAGAGAAAATAGCTAAGTGAATTTAATTCATTAATTCATTGCATAGGCAACGTTGAATTTGGTGTCAGGAAAATTTGGAGTTCAAATGCTACAGGTACTAGTTGTGTGACCATGAGCTGGTTTCATCATCAGTCCATTCTAGCTCTAGCTCTGAATCAAAGGTGCTATCATTCTAGAGGAAATGGATATAAATGGTATGAAAGGAAAAGCTTCTTAACAATTAGAGCTTCTGCTAAAATGAAACGGGCCCCATGGGCACTAGGAGGTGCCATAGAGGATAAAGTGCTGAGCCTAGAGTCAGGAAAAAACTGAATTCAAATATGGCCTCAGACACTTGCTAGTTGTGTGACTCTAGTTATATCACTTTACCTTGTTTGTCTCAGTATCTTCATCTGTAAAATGAGCAGGAGGAGGAAATTGCAAACCACCCCTGTATTTTGTCAAGAAAACCTCAAATTAAGGTTATGAAAATCAGACATAACTGAACAATAGCAGGAGGTAGGTAGATGCTTAGAGTTATCACTTGTCCATTAAACCATCTTGGTTCTTGTGATGGATAATCTAGAGATTAGATGGCAGCTGGTTCCAGGCAAAAATCAACTCAATATGTAACTGGGAAAAATTAAATAAAAATACAATAAAACGTTGATAATGTTAATCTGAGGTTTTCTTAAGTCACTATGTGGTCTGTAGGACTCCTTCTGTATAGTTCATGGACCCCTCATTACTATTTGAGTTTGACATCATTGAATTAGAGGAGTTCTGATTTTTTTTCCTAGCTCTAAAATGCTGTGATCATGTAAACAAGTGGAAGATTCATCACAAGGGTTGCTATTTCTCACTGAGCTAATATTTACCTAGCATCTTAGGATGTGCTTATCTATGTTATCTAATTTAAGCCTCAGAACTGCCTTTCAGGTAAGTGCTATTATCATCCCCATTTTACAAACGAAGAAACTAAGGCTGATGGCTTATGACTTACCCAGGGTCATATAGCTAGCAAGCTTCTGAAGCAGAATTCCAACTGACTCTGGGTCGATTAGGTGGTTCAGTGAATAGAATGCTGGGGCTGAAGTCGGAATGACTAATTTTCCTGAGTTCAAATCTTGCCTTAGACTAATTGTTTGATCCTTGGCAAGTCACTTAACCCTACTTGTCTCAGTTTCCTCATCTGTAAAATGAGCTGGGGAAGGAAATGGTGAACACTCCAGTATCTTTGCCAAGAAAACACTAAATGCGGTCATGAGTTGGACATGTCTAAAACTCTTGAAGAATAACAACTCCCTGACAACAAGAACAGCCACTATTGCCTATGTCACCTAACTGGACAAGACTACAGGAGTTACCCTGAGAGATAAACCAGGTAACTTCTGTTTGATATCCATTGCTACTAAGAAAGACAATGTGGAATAGCTGAAAGTACTAAAATTGAATTCAGGAAGACTTGAATTCAAATCCTTCCTCAGGTTTTTGTTTCTTTTTTACTCTGGGTAATTCATTTAATTTTTTTCAGCCTCAATTTCCTTATCTAAAAATGGAATAATAATGATACTTATTTCACAAGGTTGTTAGGGTTAGGGATTGGACCTGGGATTTCACTGGGATAGAGAATGAGGAATATCCCTTTAGCAAGACAAATCAGTACTTTTTCCTGTGACTTGGCATTTCTAAGAGTTTCCCAGAACTCTAACAATTGAAGTCAGTTTTCTCTTGTCACAAATCCAATGTCAGGGATAAGGTTTGAATGTAAGTTTTCTATGCTTTATGATGAGTACTTTATTTATTTCACCATAATGTCCCTCATTAGGACCATGTCTGACTCTTCAGGACCCTATTTGGGTTTTTCGTAGCAAAGATAATAGAGTGATTTGCTATTTCCTTCTTTAGCTCATTTTATAGATGAGGAAACTGAGGCAAGCAGGGTTAAGTGACTTGCCCAAGGTCACACAGCTAGCTAGTAAATATCTGAGACCAGGTTTGAATTCAGAAAGATGAGTCCTCTTGACTCCAGGCTCAGCACTATGTTCACATAGCAGCCACTTAACTTCATTCTCTCTTACAAATCAAAGCACAACCTGTGCACAAAAATGCCTTTATGTAAGAAGCAGGAAGGATATCTGGACTGGACCAAAGAGCTTGTGAAGGGGAGTGTTAAAGAACAAAAATGACATTTTTTCTGCATTAAAAAGACTTTCCACCATTAGTCTTCCATTTTGCATTTCTTTTATAGTTCTATGCCAAAAGAGTTCCTGTCTTGATAACCTGCTCTAGAACATAAGCCCTCCTTCCCCAGGCAATAGGATCAATGTTTATTGCCTCCTGATCCAACAGAAATGCAGATGCCCCTTGCAATAATGGCATGGTCAGTGAAGTGGCCCTCTAGTGGCCACTTCTTTAGAAATACATGCTTTAGAAAATTTATTCAGTTATTCCTCCACGGATAGGTATCCTTTTAATTTCCATTTCTTTTTTTTGGCCACCACAAAAGGGATCACTATAAATAGTTTTGTATGTATAAGACATTTTCCTCTTTCTTTGATTTTTTTGAGCTTTTTTTTTTCTTTGATTTTTTTTTTGGTAGCTGGGCTAAAGGGTATATTTTGTTTAAAAATCATTTTTGTATAATTTGAAATTGTTTTCCAGAATGCATGCATGCAGAGGTCTACCAACAGTGCATCAACATACACATCTTCCTACATCCCCTCCAACCTTTGTTATTTTCCTGTTGTCACCTTTATCAATCTGATGAGTATGAGGAAGAATATCTGATGTATTTTAATTTGCATTTCATTAATTAGTAGTGATTTGGAGCAATTTTAAAATATAATTATAAAGTTTATTTCCTTGGAAAATACCTGTCCATATCCTTGATCCATTCCAATTGGGGAACAGATCATTCTTAAAACACCACTCTTACAAATCTGGATCAATTCCTTATATATCTTGGAAATGAAAATCTTTATCAGAACAACTTGCTGTAAAGATTTTTCCCCAGTGAATTTCTCCCTTTTTCATCCTTATTGGCTTTCTTTGTGAAAATTCTTTTAAATTTTAATGAAATCAAAATTATCCATTTTATCTTCTGTTAACCTCTTTTTTTTTTTTTATTAGATCATGAACTTCTTGTATCCATAGATTTGGCAGGCATTTTCCCCATATTTCTCTTAGTTGTTTTTATCTTGGTAATGTGTCCATTTGGAGCTAATCTTAGTATGAGATGTGAAGAATTAGACTAAATCTAATTTCTTTCATATACTGTTCAGTGCTCTCAGAAGTTTTTTCTTACATAGTGAATCATTATCCCAAGTCGCTGAGGTCCTTGCAATTTTTATAATATGGAAATGGGATGAAATACTACTATGAGAAATGGTGAAGAAGATGATTACAGAGAAACCTGAGAAGATTTATGTAGAGGACCAGAACTCTGGAGAAGTATACTAGAAATAAGGATACTTACAACAAGGTGTTAACTCAGTGGAATTGATGAGATAATGGTTCTCTAGTTAACACATACTTAATATGCTGTAATGATGTAATTGTAATAGGGTATTTAAGGGCTGAGAGAACTGGAGACACAGTCAGTCAGAGTGAATAGACTATGAAGGAGACAATAAAGACTTTAGACTCTATTCCTGACCATCCTTGTGGTGACTGTCCTACTGAGACCAAGGCCCATCCGGAGGACCTCTAGAAAACTAGCCTGAATATTACAGATTTATATGAACTAATGCAGAGTAGAAATAAAAGTATAATTTATACAATAACACCAATAGTACAAAAATGAACAATTTTACAAGCTTTTATAACCTGATGAAAAATACAATGAGCAGAACCAGGAGAATATCCACACAATAACATCATGAAGACAAACAACTTTGAGTGCTGTTAAGAAGTATGATCTTTCTGGCTACTCTGAGGACAACTTTTCTATCCACCATTCCACATTTACTAATTATAAAACCATGGGATCATAGATTTAGGATTGGGAAGGACCTCAAGGGATCATCTGATCTAATGTCTTCAGTGCACAGGTAGGTATTGCAGTAGATAAGAGTGCTGGACTTGGAGACAGGAAGATGTGAGTTTTAATCCTACATCAATCACTTATTAGTTATATAACCCTGAGGAACTCACTAGATTTCTCTCAGCCTCTCTGCAAAATTAGGGTGAATAATAACATTTCTCAAGGGAGCTGTGATGATCAAATGATATAACATGTAAAGTGCCTGGCAAATCTTAAAACACTAATTATCAAAAGATAATTACCACCCCCACTACTACTATTGTTATTATCACCAAGTTTACCTCTGCACTACCATTAATACTGATTTTAATGCAGGAATCTTTTGTTTGCTTGACACTGAGTTTCTTGGTGTTCTCAATCTGAGAGTTATTTCTGAATTCTGAAATTGGGGAAATCTTGGGGGAAATCTTCTTACTTATTCCTGGATCCTGTTGTCAGGCTGGTTCAGATAAGAGTGGAAACCAAAAATTTTTATATTTGGGACAAATAAAACATTGTCTTATTGGAGAGAAATGGAGTTATTGGAATGAGAGCTTGAAGTTGACTCTGGAGAGGTCATGGAGTAAAGTAGAAGAGGAATAATAACCCTGATAGTTTCCTATTTAATTATTCTTGTTACTGGGTGCTAACCCCTATAGTTTCTGTTTTCTTGAAGGACTGCAAGTACCATTAGTACCCTCAAATTCAACATTTTGGGGAAAAGCCCCACTGATCCCACTCTTGTTATTCCTCCGGTGTGGGTCCTAGGTAATTTGAAGCTTTGACTTCTTTGAAGAATGCCTTCATTTAGCCTATTATATTGCCAGAAGGACAAGCGGAGTGTGCCTTTTGCATAATAACCCTCAATGTAGGCTGTAAATGTTCTTGCTCCTCTAACTATGATTTTAAAAACTCTATTCATAGAGCAAGTAATCCTAGCAGTTATTCTAATTTCCTTATATTTTATGGTGGGGTTGGGCCTATTATAAAATAGAGTGGCACTTCCAGAGAAAACAAAATCCTATATTTTTTAAGTTCCCAACATTATTTCACATCACTCTAGCATCATGGGCTGATGAATAGCCCTGGCATTTCTGAACTTAGCAATTCAACTCAGCTTCAAATATGAAGTATTGCTGGAGCTATGATAAGTGTCCAGAGCCTGGCCCATTTAATCTCCTGAAATTACTCCCCATTCATTTATCTTTCTACTTGAGTTTTTAATGAAGGCTGTATTTCTAGGCGTCAGGCTGAGTAATGACATCTAAGTATCTGACTGCAAGGTCCCAGATAGGCAGTGAAAAATCCCTCATAAAGTGGAAATCTGGGAGAAGAATTTAAATCCCAACTTGTTATGAAGCTCTTTTACTTAGAGACCCTTTACATGTCCTTGCACCTCCTGAAATCCCCATCTCTGGTCAAAATACAATCAGACACCATCTCTTACACGAAGCGATTCCTGATCTCCTCCCTTCCCATTGTTACTGTGCCTTCTTCCAATTATCTTGTAGTATTTGTGAACATGCCTGTTCATTCATTCATTCATTTTGTATATTCATTTATCTATTTAATTTTTCATTCAGTCATTTGTTTGTTTGTTCATTTATCTATCCTTTCATTCATTTATGTGTTTATATATGTGTGAATGTATGTATGTATGTACACATATATGTACATATTATATTTTCCTTGTAAAAGTTGATCCTGTCCAGGGGCAGGTAAACTTATTGAGGGCAGGACTGTTTTTTTTTTTTTTTTTTTCTATTTTTGTTGTTGTTGTTGTTTTTGTCGGCCTTGGAACCAAGGAGACCTGGATACCAGTCTTATCTGTCACATTCTAACTGTGTGACCTAGAGAAGGTCATTCAATTTTTTTTTCTTTTTTTTTAAAGTTATTTTTTAATAGTTTTTATTTACCAGGTATATGCATGAATAATTTTACAGCACTGACAATTGCCAGAGAAGGTCATTCAATTTCTCAGTGTTCTAAGCAATTTTAAGACTTGAAGCTTAAAGGTGAACACTTGCATCAGGAGAGGGAATCTTCAGTAGGAGGTCCCATGTATCAATCAAGTTAAAGATTCCATCCCTATCTCTCTCTTAACCCCCAAGCACGTTATGGTATCTAGGATAATGACAACATTTTGCTCGTTAAACTGGATTGGACAGAACCCACCCTTTGTAGCTAGGGGACATGGTGGGTAGAATGCTGGACTTTAGGAAGACCAAAATTCAAGTCCAACCTCCTGCACGTTCTAATAATGAGGCCGTGGGAAAGTCATTTCACATGTTTATCTCAGATGCCTTAACTATAAAAAGGGGATGAGACTAGCTCCTATCTCTCAGGGTTGTTGTGAAGATCAATTGAGGCAATATTAGCAGTGCTTAGTATAGCGCCTTAATAAATGTTCATTCCCTTCCATTGCTAGTAAATTCCCCTTTATTCCATATTTTTCTAATCCCATTGGTGTTCAATAAAGTCTGGCATTCTGCTGAAGATGGCTAGTCCTTTTCTCACAGGACGGGTAACTGCCGAACTCCTTGCTACCTAAGGCTACTTTTATACCTGCCCTCTGCCAGCATCTCTTACAACCACTTTTCCTCCTTGAAAGTTCACTCTATTTTGATCACATCCTCAATTGTTGCTACACGTACATAATTATTTGCATGATATTCTGCCTCTCTGATTAGATTGCAAGCTTCCTGAGGTCAGACACCATGCCTTTGCCTTTCTTTGTATCCCCCAGCACCTCTGTATCACAGAGCCCGGTGCATAAGTAAGCACTTAAGAAATGTTTGATGGTTGATTAATGGATTATGAACTTTCAGGCCGTGGTCCCTTCTTTCCAGTAATGAATGAATGAATAATAAAGCATTTATCAAGTGCTTACTATGAATAGCAAGGACTTTGCAGTACACAGTCACAATTGAACGCCTCAGTCAGTGTCTCAAACCTCCCTGAAAAGGAATGATCCTCACTTAGGTGAGGTTCCCCCATCCCCCATCTGCTCAATCATATTTGCCATAGCTACTATGATTTGTTATTGCAGCTCTTCTTCCCAGAGTATTCAAGTGATTTTATTATATTATGTTATGTTATATTACATCATATCATATCACATTACATCATAGTATGGAATATTACATTATATCATGTATCATCATACTGTGTCATATTAAAACATAATGTATCGTATTAAAATATTTCATACTATGCCATATTATGCCATGTCGTATTCATAATAAAAATAACCTGGACCTTAGATTTTATTAGTGTAAGGAATGCCGGATGAGGAAATTCCCTTGGCCAAGAAGTTGTAGATCAACAACTTCTCTGTACTTTATACTCTTAAAACTTTATCTGGGAGAAATAAGAGATTAACTGTTAAGTGACAAGTGACTTCCCCAGAGTTACAACCCGAATGTTAGAGGCATGTTCCAATGTCTTCTGGACACTGAGGCCAGCCTCATTATATAATGCATTGTCATAGATAGTATTAATAATAGTAATGATATCTATTTTGTAATGCATTAAAGTTTACAAAATGCTTTCCCTGCATTAGCCCTGCTTTCAAGGTAGTATAGATATCACACCCATTGTCCAGATGTGGAAACTGAATAGATTAAATAAGATCACACAGCTAGTGAGTATTCAAATCCAAGTCTCCCAATTCTAGACCATCTCTTTTTTAGTGTTCCATACTCTTGTGCACTAGAACCATGATGAAAGGCTTATTTATTCTTTAGAGAAGAGATTTATAGTTTGTTTAAAATCAAACCTGCCCCATCTCCGTGACTTATCTACAGCCATTCAGTCTACAAACTCCTCTCAGTTTGAAGTAGAAGTAATAGACTGTTGGGCTTGGATTCAGGAAGGCCCGAATTCAAATTCAGTTGCTGATATCTGCTCGCTGAATTCCCAGGCAAGTCATATAAAAACCACTTTATGAGCCTCAGTTTCTCTATTTGTAGCAGGAGACAATTGAATAGAAGGTCTCTAACTAGTTCTAAGTCTATAAGGCATTTCCTTAAGATTATACTTCAATTAAAAACAAATCCCTTATGTGGGAATTCATTTCAATTGTTCTCATTTTGGGGGGATTTGACCTCCTGAAATTAATGAGATTTTGTGTAACATTTTAATCAGGGAGCTGATGAATTTTCTCCCCAATTTTTTCCCCTGGTAAGGTTTTAACAATGGAGCTGTGGTCAATGGTCCCACATTCTATTGGCTCCCAGGGAGAAGGATAAAATGAGTAAAAGGCTTAGCAGACTGGGAAGCTAGGGATGTCCTCCCCTGGGGATCTTGCTCTTTGATCACCTGGTTAATTGCTAAGACCCAACCAGTGCCCTGTTCTCCCTGAGTTCCCGAGCTGACACCCCCTTTCCTTCCTTGGAGACAATGGTGCTTCATGATAAAGGGTTTTGGGGAACGAATGTGGACAGTCCAATTATGGCAGGTTAATAAAGAGCTAAAAAGGCCAAGGAAAAAAAATCTTCCCAATGCCTTAGATGTCCTGGGAAATTCATGCAAGTTCATGGCCAAAAGGGCAATGCATGCAGGCAAAGGAAAAGATAAAATGGGGTGGAAATTGTGTCAATTTTTTTAGTGTGACTTTAGGAAATTGTTTGAAAGTGGATGACTTTGACTAAATGTTTCTGGTAAGCTCTGGTTGATTATTAGGTTCTCTCTGGATTGTGAGGAGCTTGAGGCATTTAGACAGGTTCTCCACATAGTGGAAGGCCCCTCCCACTTCTAAATTCTATGAATCTTGATCTTTATTACAACTCTTTGAGGTTTTCAGGGAAGGCATTAACTCCTGTTTTATAGATGAGGAAATAGAGACTCTGGTTTCCATATGGTCATATGGAAATCTCTGACTTTGGGGAACATTAAGTTTAACTCCTTGACTTTAGCAGATAGGGAAACTGAGGTACAGAGGTCAAATAGCTAAAGCTAGTAAGGCAAGATTTGTTGGATTTTTTTGACTTCAAGTCCAACTTTGTCCAACTGGAAATGACTTTCCTAAGATTGCATTATGGAGAAACTGCTTCTTGTTGTTGTTCACTTGTTTCAATTCAATCCAACTCTTTGTGATTCCATTTGGAGCTTTCTTGGCAAAGATACTAGAGTGGTTTGTCATTTTATTCTCCAGTGGATCCAATTTGCCTAGAAATCAGAGGTTAAGTAACAGCTAGGAAGTATCTGAGGCTGGATTTGAACTCAGGTTTGAGACCAGAGCCAGCACTTTATTCATTGAATCACTAGCTATGTTAGTGGAGCTATTAGGTCTTTGTGAAAATAATCCAAGGTTCTCTCACTGCCTCACTCCATACCTGAATTTTTGGAATAGTCTCCCAAAGGATCTCCCTGTTCTGTGCTTGTTTCCCTCCTTCAATCACATGATCATAGGATTTAGGACTAGAAGGATGTATGAGCTCCCCTTTTATCTTATCAATAAACAAACTCTATTATAGAGAGATTAAGTCAATTAATCAATTAATAAATACTTATTAAGTATCTACTAGAGAGTAGGCAATGTGCCCTGGATGCAATGGGAGACCTTGACTTGTTTAAGGTAAGGTCTTTAATAAGTCTCTATTTGACTGAGGCAGTCCCCATTTAGTAATTCAGATTAGGTTACAAATGAGGAAAAGAATCTCCTCTTTCACCTAGTCCAAAAAATTCTAAATGAATGAATGAATGAATGGATCTGGGAGGAGAAGATCTTCAGTATTTCTGGCCAAAGAAGAAATGATTGCTATTTACTTTCATCTGAGTCAATTAAGACCCAAACAATGACCGAATGGGGCTTAGCCTAGGATTTATTGGTGGCCTATGAGAATCAGATTGGTTTTGGTTTAAGTCATAGTCACTGAATGGGTACAATCTCAGTCAAAGGTTGAAGACCTTTATTTAAAAAGGCCAAGGTCTCTCATTGCATCCAGGGCCATCTCTAGTCATCTCGATCTATATCTTGCCATCGGACCCAGATGGCTTTGGAGGGAAAAGTGAGACAGGTGACCTTGTACAGCTCTTCTTCACCGAAATCCAATTCAGTTGCATGTCATGGTATCACCTCCCTGATGTCACAGTCCCCTTCCAAAACGAAGGTCAAATAATAACAAGGCACTGTATTAAGTGCTGGGGATACTAAAAGGAGCAAAAGATATTCTTGTCCTCAAGATTCTTATAATATAATTATTAATCCCAGGTCATACAGATAGTAAGGAATGGAACCAGGATTCAAACCTGACTTTAGATTTCTTCTGACTTTACTTCAAATCAACACTTACTTAGTAAGTGCCTGTAATATGTCAAGGATTGTGCAAAGTGCTGAGAATACTAAGAAAGGAAATATTTAGGATTTTTTCCTCTTACACATGCAATCCCTCACTTTTTTTCTACTTTAATGTTTCCTAAATAGCATTTCTATGATATGGATAGGAAATCTGCAGGATAATGTGGATGTTAGCAATCTTTTCCCCTCTAAAATATTAAATAATATACATATTTTTTACATGTGACAATTTAACAACATGATAATGGGCTTAAGGATGGCTTTAGAAAATCTGGAAAGACTTAATGAAATGAGCAGAACCAGTGTACACAGGTAACAGCAATATTATATGATGATCATTAATATTTGCCTTCTCAATGGGAAGGAAAGAGGAAGAGAGAGAATTTGGAACTCAAAATTTTAAAAGAGTAAATATTAATTTTTTTACAAGTAATTGGGGAAAAATAAAATATTAAACTAAAAAAAATAACTTTGAAGAGAAAGGAGGCCCCCTCCTCCAAATGGGCTTAATTCTTTCTATTTTTTCTTTGATGTTTCTCTTTGAATACTGAGAGTTACAAGTTGAAAGTGGATGACATTTTCCCCTCAATGATAGAAGAGATCACAGTAGCCAGAGAATCTAACCTGCGTGTTCCATTGTATCCCAGCAAGGGACCGTCCTGCTTTCCCTTGAAATTGATGGGAATCTACCTCTCAAAGCAACCTATTTCCTTTCCTCCTGTGAAATCCTAATTGCCAAGGCACTTTCCCTTACAGTAAATCTTGGTTTGGCCTTTTATTATTTCTTCTCCCTGTTTCAAGTTCTGTTCTCTGGGATCACAGAAAATAATCCTAATCTTTTCTTTTGAGAGTCTTTCAAAGACTAAAATATCCTGAGTCAGTAAGTCAACAAATATTTCTCAAGCTTATTAAGCCAGTACTGTACTAAGTTCTAGGGTTAAAAACAAAGGCAAAAACAGTTCCTGCCTTCAAGGAGCTTATTTTCTAAGTGTAAGCACAACAAAAAACAAACAACTAGGTACAAATACAATATATGTATATGTGTATGTGTATATCTATGTCTATGTCCGTATACATACATAAAAGTAGATGGATTATAATGCTGGAGGAAGACACTGGCTTTAAGGAGAACACGGAGAGGTTTTCTGGTGGATGATGGAATTTTAGATGAGACTTGAGGGAAACCAGAGGTGGGAAGTCATTCTAAAATGGGGCACAACCAAGGAAAAGGTCCAGAGATGGAGGAACAGGAAAAAAGCGGGTGTTGTTGGATTATAAAATATATTAGGGGAGTAGAATATAAGAATCCTGGAAGTGGTTGAGCTGTGAAGAGCTTTAAAAATCAGACAAAAGTTTTAATATTTGATCCCAGAGGAAATAGGAAGCCACTGTAGTTTATTGAGCAGAGGAGTGACATATTCACCTCTGCCCTTTTAGGAAGACTCAAGGTTGGTTGCCCAAGCAGGAGACTTTAGCGACAGAACAGGCAAAAGGCAAAAGAAAACCAGAGATGATGGCAAAGTAGACAACAGAATAATTTGGGGTGGGAGAGGAGTGTTGAGAGAGAGTAAAGAGATGATGATCCTGAGTTGTCATGTCAGCCTGGATAACTGGGAAGATAGAAAAGTTGGGAACTATCTTCTTTTCTCCAGGTTAAATATTCCCAACTCCATCTATCCTTCTCCCTACCACAGATGGCAAGGACTTTTACCAACCTGATTAACCTCCTCTGTAAATCTCTAACTTGTCAACATGGTGCCAGAATCAAAGACAATGCCCCATTTGTGGTCTAAACAAAACAAAGGGATTATTAGTTCCCTAATCTTGGCCCAAGTTTTTATCAAGTTCTCCTCTCCCCATGTTGCCTCTGTGGCACACCCTGGGATCTACCAGGAAGCCATGTGGTGCAATGAATAGAGTACTGGACTTGAATCAGGAAGACTCATCTTCATGAGTTCCAATCTGGCCTCAGACATTTTCTAGCTTTGTGATCCTGGGCAAGTCTCTTAACCCTGCTTGCCTCGGTTTTCTCATCTATAAAATGAGCTGAAGATGGAAATGGCAAACCACTCCAGTGTCTTTGCCAAGAAAACCCGAATGGGATCTCAAAAATATTAACAAAGAGTTGGTATATAATTGAACTAACACAGCATCAACTTTGCTTCCTGCTAGCCTTAATTATTTCAGGAAAGACCTTACTGAGTACATGTTCTTTCTCTCAATAGATTTTTAAGCTTCTTGAGTACTGGGACTATTTACTTTTTGTCTTTCTATCTCCAGCACTTAGCACAATGGCTGGTTCATAGTAGGTACTGAAGAACTGTTTGTTGATTGATTGATATTGTTCCTTTTTCTATATAAGAAAGGCAGGATAGTGAAATTAATACAGAACTGGCCTTGGAAACAAGAAGAGTTGAATTCAGATATTGCTTCTGGAACATAATAAAAGTGTGACTGGTGCTCTAAGGTATTTTTTATGACTGCAGGTTGCACAGAAGCTACCAGCCTGAATTGGAAGAGTTTCCTCACCTGGGAGTTCCCTTGCCCAGTGAGATCATAGGTCCAAGTCTTGTCCTTTACTCTTGACCTATTTGTACCTTATTCTTAACATGATATTGGTTAGAAAGTTATGTGTAACCATCGAAAAAAGGAAGAAAGCAGCCATTCAGAAGGTTCTTTTACCTGGTCTGATCTAGTTACAATTTCCAAGGTCTTATCTGTGTCTTCAAATGCCTTCATTGAGATTTTCTGGTTTATGTAAAAATAATTTACTGGAGTCAGACTTCATTGAAATGTCAATAGGTGTGACTTATAAAGAAGTGTTTTGGGGTGCATCTGTTTTTTTAAATTTGATATTTGCTTTTTTTCTGTAATAGCGTTTTATTTTTCCAAGTGCATGCAAAATAGTTTTCAACATTCACCCTTGCAAAATCTTGTGTTCCAAATTTTTCTCTCTCCCTCCTCTTTCCTCTTTCTCCTAGATAGCAAGCAATATGATATAGGTTAAATGTGCAATTCTTCTAAACATATTCTTATATTTGTCATGTTGTACAAGAAAAATCAGATCAAAAGGGAAAAAAGAAGACATGAAAAAGAAAAGAACAACAAGAAAATAAACAATAACATTAAAAGGTGAAAATACTATGCTTTCATCTACATTCAGTTTCCATAGTTCTCTCTCTGGATGCAAATGCCTCTTTCCAACACAAGTCTATTGGAATTGCCTTGAATCATCCTATTGAAAAAAATCAAGTCCATCACATTTAATCATCATACAATCTTATTGTTACTGTGTACAATGTTCTCATGGCTCTATTCACTTCACTCAGCATCAATTCATGTAAGTCTTTCCAGGCTTTTCTGAAATCAGCCTGCTCATCATTTCTTATAGAACAATAATGTTCTACTCCATTAATATACCATAACTTATTCAACCATTCTCCAACTGAGGGGAATCCATCCAATTTCCAGTTCCTTTGTGTACCTGTTTTCTAAAAACAAAACCCTCCAAATGACCCAAACCAAACCAGAAATATGCCAGTAAGTTAATCTAGTATAAGAGTGTTAAAAGAGATAGAGAGGTTTTCCATATGTACTTGAAATAAAAAGACTAAAGTTTATAAAAAGTTTGATCTAAAACATTAATTTTCCTTCTATTCCCTTTTTAAAAATGGTGTATCCAAGAGATGTTTCTTTTGGTTTTCTCTATAGAATTAAGACAAAACTCCTTAATCTTGACATTCAAGACACTCTACAATATCTATATCAATATCTATCATCTAGATTCCCCTTTCCTCAACTACTCTCCTTAATTACCTGTCCCTGAATCATACTGACCTTCCTAAATCCCTACTCTGATCCTGTCACATCTTGGTTATAAGTCTTCAGGTGGTTCCCCATTAACACAGGACAAAACTGAAACTCCTTGGCCTTTGCCATCAGGGTCTTTAAAATCTGGACTTCCTTCCTACTCCTGCTCCCCACTTGCACAAATAGATAGAGTACCAGACCTGGAGTTAAAAAGACTCATCTTCATGAGTTCCAATCTGGTCTCAGATACTTCCTACCTGTGTGATCATTGACAAGTCATTTAACCCTTCTTGCCTCAGTTTCCTCAACTGTAAAATGAACTGAAGAAGGAAATGGAAAATACTTTAATATCTTTGCCAAGAAAATCCCAAATGGGGTCATGAAGAGTTGGACATGACTGAAATAACTGAACAGCAACAACAATTTTCATTGTAGACAGAATGGGGAAACTAGCACTTGAAGAATCTATTTAATGATTGTTCAGTAAATATTAAAAAACAGGCAAAAAATCTTCAAGGTTATGTAAATGTGATTTTTGTGAAAAAAAAAAAATCAGAGCTCTGGTAAGAACAGATTAGGTGCTCTAGAACTTTGGCAATATGAGTTCTTCCCCAAACTTGATTTTTTTTATAGTAGTTTTTATTTACCAGATATATTCCTGGGTAATTTTACAACATTGACAATTGCCCAACCTTTTGTTCCAATTTTTCCCCTCCTTCCCCCTCCCCCAGATGGCAGGTTGACCAATACATGTTAAATATATTAGAGTATAAATTAAATACAATATATGTATACATGACCAAACAGTTGTTTTGCTGCACAAAAAGAATCAGACTTTGAAATAGTGTACAATTAACCTGTGAAGGAAATCAGAAATGCAGGCAGACAAAATTAGAGGGATTGGAAATTCTATGTAGTGGTTCACAGTCATTTCCAGAGTTCTTTCGCTGCGTGTGGCAGTTCATTACTGCTTTATTGGAACTGATTTGGTTCATCTCAATGTTGAAGAGGGCCATGCCTATTAGAATTGATCATCATGCAGTATTGTTGAAGTATACAACAATCTCCTGGTCCTGTTCACTTCACTCAGCATCAGTTCCTGTAAGTCTCTTCAGGCCTTTCTGAAATCATCCTGTTGGTCGTTTCTTACAGAACAATAAAATTCCATAATATTCATATACCACAATTTATTCATCCATTCTCCAACTGATGGGCATCCAATTCAGTTTCCAGTTTCTGGCCACCACAAAGAGGGCTGCCACAAACATTCTTGCACATATAGGTCCCTTTCCCTTCTTTAAGATCATTTTGGGATACAAACCCAGTAGTAACACTGCTGGGTCAAAGGGAATGCACAGCCCAAACTTGATTTTCAAGGTCCCATCTCTGCTTTTTCCCAAACTATTCTCCAAACTTGGAATGAACTTCTTTATCTTGGATTTTTAGTCAATCACTACCTTCCCCTACCCACCTGTTGTTTTTTTTCTTTTTAGGCAGTTGGGTTAAATGATTAGCCCAACATCACAGAGCTAGAAAACAGGAACTAAGGTTTTCCTGACTCCAAGCCTGGTATTCTCTGCACTATGGTGCTATCTAGCTGCCTCAATTACCTTTCTTTCAAGTTTTAGTTCAACTTCCTCTGGTTCCCTGAGTTATTATTGCTTCCTCTCTTCTCAGTGTTCCTTGTACTACAATTTATCTATTTATGTTTTGAGTAATAATCAGTTAGAAAGTATTTATTAAGTGCCTACTGTGTGCCACATATTGTGCTTAGGGATAAAAATGCAAAAATGAAAATAAACTATTTATGGGTTCAAGTTTGAGGACAAGGATTCTTTCAGTTCTGACCTTTGGGTCTTTGGTGTTCAGCATAGTAAGGACATAGTACATATATATTGTTCATAGTAGGCCCTTAATAATCAAATCATTGTTGAATTGGATTGAAATCATGGTTATGATCTTGAGCCATTAAGTTTGAGTTTGAAGTTTAGGATTAGAACTAGAAAAGATTTTAGACATCATGGATTGATATACCATGGATCAGTGATCATAGACTGAGAGTTGGAAGGGACCTTCCAGCTATCGATTGATCCAACCCCCTCATTTTACAGATTAGGAAACTGAGGCACAGAGGAATCATGACTTGCTCAAAGTCACTCAGTTAATAGTTAATAGAAAAATCAAGAGCCATACAGTCAGAAGGGATTTTAGAGATCACCTCATCCAGCCCTCCAATTTTACAGATGGAAAAATTGAGGCTCAGAGAAGTTGTGACTTGTCCCAACATCACACAAGTTATTAAGTGTCAGAAGTGGATTCAAAGCTAGGATCTTAGACTTCAAATCAATACACCAGTGGGCATCTTCTTTGTTAAAAGGGGAAGTGTTTCAGAAAACATTCTATCCCAAATTTGAAAATTCCAAAGTTTTGCTTGCCATACCTGTTCAATAAGTAGGTGCCTAATACATGCCCGTTGACTTTGCTTTTATAGAGTCATAAGTTTAGAGCTGGATAGGATCATTAAGGCTTTAAGAACCTTTTCTTCTGCGTAAAGTCCTGCATAAAGGAAAAAGCTTCTTATTACGGTGACTTCTCTGGCACTGGCATCTGGAGTTGTTGTTTAACAATTGGCTCTGTGTGGGAGAATGTTCAGGACACTTTTAAGCCTGATTTACACTTTTGGCTGATTTCTGAAGTATAAAAGAGCTCATACTGAATATTTAGTAAATTGGTTGTCAAGAACTGGCCAGAGATGGCTCAAGCCCATCCTTGATTTTACTTCTGGTTCCCTACTATGCTAGGAAGGTGGCAGGCAACCATTTAACTTTGTCACAGAGGAAAGGCCAAAATATTCTAGTGTCAACTCCTGGAATGAACACCAGGTGGTGCCATTGGATCAGCGTTCAGCACCGGCATTTTAGTATCTAGAACTGCACTTTTTCTGATTTTTTAGCTCTTTAGGCTATAAATGTGGGAGATTTCAAGGGTCTTTAGAACTGGGAATGTCAGAACTGGGAGAGGCCTTAGAACAGGGGAGACCAGAGGGATCTTAGACCAGAGAATGTCAAGAACAGGAAATATCAGGGTGCGGTGGGGACTTAGAACAAAGAGTATCAGAGGTGGAGGGGACTGGGAGGAACCTTAGAATGGAATATCACAATTGAGAGGAGCCTTAGAACTGGGAATGCCAGAACTAGGAGGGGTTTTAGAACTGGGAATGTCAGAACTGGGAGGGGTTTTAGAACTGGGAATGTCAGAACTAGGAGGGGTTTTAGAACTGGGAATGTCAGAACTGGGAGGGGTTTTAGAACTGGGAATGTCAGAACTAGGAGGGGTTTTAGAACTGGGAATGTCAGAACTAGGAGGGGTTTTAGAACTGGGAATGCCAGAACTGGGAGGGGTTTTAGAACTGGGAATGCCAGAACTAGGAGGGGTTTTAGAACTGGGAATGCCAGAACTGGGAGGGGTTTTAGAACTGGGAATGCCAGAACTGGGAGGGGTTTTAGAACTGGGAATGCCAGAACTGGGAGGGGTTTTAGAACTGGGAATGTCAGAACTGGGAGGGGTTTTAGAACTGGGAATGTCAGAACTGGGAGGGGTTTTAGAACTGGGAATGTCAGAAATAGGAGGGGTTTTAGAACTGGGAATGTCAGAACTGGGAGGGGTTTTAGAACTGGGAATATCAGAAATAGGAGGGGTTTTAGAACTGGGAATGTCAGAACTGGGAGGGGTTTTAGAACTGGGAATGTCAGAACTGGAGGGGTTTTAGAACTGGGAATATCAGAAATAGGAGGGGTTTTAGAACTGGGAATGTCAGAACTGGGAGGGGTTTTAGAACTGGGAATGTCAGAACTGGAGGGGTTTTAGAACTGGGAATATCAGAAATAGGAGGGGTTTTAGAACTGGGAATATCAGAAATAGGAGGGGTTTTAGAACTGGGAATGCCAGAACTAGGAGGGGTTTTAGAACTGGGAATGTCAGAACTGGGAGGGGTTTTAGAACTGGGAATGTCAGAACTAGGAGGGGTTTTAGAACTGGGAATGTCAGAACTAGGAGGGGTTTTAGAACTGGGAATGCCAGAACTGGGAGGGGTTTTAGAACTGGGAATGCCAGAACTAGGAGGGGTTTTAGAACTGGGAATGCCAGAACTGGGAGGGGTTTTAGAACTGGGAATGCCAGAACTGGGAGGGGTTTTAGAACTGGGAATGCCAGAACTGGGAGGGGTTTTAGAACTGGGAATGTCAGAACTGGGAGGGGTTTTAGAACTGGGAATGTCAGAACTGGGAGGGGTTTTAGAACTGGGAATGTCAGAAATAGGAGGGGTTTTAGAACTGGGAATGTCAGAACTGGGAGGGGTTTTAGAACTGGGAATATCAGAAATAGGAGGGGTTTTAGAACTGGGAATGTCAGAACTGGGAGGGGTTTTAGAACTGGGAATGTCAGAACTGGAGGGGTTTTAGAACTGGGAATATCAGAAATAGGAGGGGTTTTAGAACTGGGAATGTCAGAACTGGGAGGGGTTTTAGAACTGGGAATGTCAGAACTGGAGGGGTTTTAGAACTGGGAATATCAGAAATAGGAGGGGTTTTAGAACTGGGAATATCAGAAATAGGAGGGGTTTTAGAACTGGGAATGCCAGAACTAGGAGGGGTTTTAGAACTGGGAATGTCAGAACTGGGAGGGGTTTTAGAACTGGGAATGTCAGAACTGGGAGGGGTTTTAGAACTGGGAATGTCAGAACTGGGAGGGGTTTTAGAACTGGGAATGTCAGAACTGGGAGGAGTTTTAGAACTGGGAATGTCAGAACTGGAGGGGTTTTAGAACTGGGAATATCAGAAATAGGAGGGGTTTTAGAACTGGGAATGTCAGAACTGAGAAGGGCCTTAGAACAGGGAATCTTACACTTAAAATACAGACCATCAGAACTAGGAAGGGCCTTGGGACAGCATGCCAGAGCAAGATCCTGTGATGTCAAAACTAGCAAAACTTTTAGGACATGGAAATGCTAGAGTAGGGAAGAATTGTAGCATGGTGAGTGTTGATGTTGGGAGAGAACTCAGGGCATACAATGTCAAAGCTGACCTATCCAGCAGCATGGAAGCGCCTTGATGTCAGTAACTCTGTCGAGTGCCTTGCATATAGCAGTACTTAATAAATTCTCATTGGATTTAGATTGAATCAAGTCTTTGCTTGGAGGGTTTAAATTGTTTAACCCACAAGGACCCCTCTTCAGACTCTGCTCCAGCCAGCTGGCTTATTAATAAGCTAACCTCTTTCTTTTCTACCACTTCCACCCTTTCTTGAAATGAAATATTTATTGATTGTCTAGATGACTTTATTTGTGGTAAATAATCTTACAGTCTGCTGCTCAGTCTCTCCTCCTGCAGGGCAGGTACTGTGGAGAAAATCAGAAACCACTGTGTGTGTGAGCATTCATGTTGTTTCATGTTATTTGTCTGAAGCAGCCGTCTCTGCTAGGATTCTATTTCCATTTTACTGGTGAGGAAACAGAGACTTGGAGGGATTTCACCGGAAGCTCATCTGAGACTTGTTTTTGGCAGGACTGAGTCAGGTCTGTCTGCCCTGATAGTTAGCTGATGATTTCAGACTTTGCTTTCCTGAAACCACTTCCTGAAGGTGAATTTGAATTAGAGTGTTGTCCCCCCACTTCCCATTAACTGTCTTCCCATCCACAGATCCATCGAGGCTTCAAGTGAACCCACATTGAAAGAAAACACTGATATTTCTTTTTGGAGAACTTTCCTTTTCTGATCCCTCAAAAGTTTCCAAGATCTTAATTCAACAGTAATAGCCTTTATTGACATAAAACAGTTTTGAGAATTTTCAAAGTACTTTTTTCCCAACAACTCCACGAGGTAGATTCAAATAATATCCATTCAGTCATTTCTTTATTTGTATATTTATGCATGTGTCCATGTATGTACTTACTGTGTATGCATATTTGTTATTTTCTAAACCTATGATTTAATGGATATATAGCTAGATTGGAAACAGATTCTGAGCACTCAGATTGTCCCCTCTTCTGAAACTTGGATCTGAAACACTAAGCAATTAAACCACTTGCCCAAAGTCACACAGCCATTTGGGGACAGAGATAGAACTGGAAACCAGGCCTTCCTGACTTTGAAGCCAGTTCTCTGCCTACTCTATGTCACCAACAGACATTATTCACCCCATTTTGGAGCAAAGTGATTTTTGCAGGGTCACTCAGGGAATAAGTATCTGAGATAGGATTATCTCTCCTAATTCTAGGAACATTTTCTTTCTATTTTACCAATGGTGGTATATTAGAGCTGGGGATGCATGGAAAACAAAGACATTAACATAAAATTCCTGTTTTTCAATGAATTTGGCCCTTATGAGAAATGATAAGACAAAAATTCAGAAAAATAATATTTAGAAGAATTTGATAATAAAATAACTGACACTAATATAGTATTTTAAAGTTGATAAAATGATTTAAATACAAAAATCTCATTAGAGCTTTGGAATAAATCTGTGAGATTCATACTAGAAGAATCACCACTCTTGTTTTATAAATGACATGATAGTTTCTCAGAATGGTCATATTGTCAGTCTATCTCAGAGACAAATTTTGAACCCGGGTTTTCTGGACTTTAAGCCCAGAAATCTTTCCACTGTCATTTGTTATTCAAGTATAGAAGAGAGGTACATGTAGTGTTAATGGCATCAGTTCAGGTTCTAGAAAGGAGAGAATGTTTTAGTTAAGCCTTAAACTGTCTTTTATTTTGTAAAAAATTTTTAATAAAAATTAAACAGACAGCATAAACATGAATATTTTCATGTACAAAGAACAGAAAAAAAGGATTGTATATGGCATTGTAAATCTCTATCACATCCAGTTATGTATATATTAAATTTTAAAATATGCATTAATGTAACATCATCATAATAAATCTACCCTGCTTGTCCACGTCCCCTTCTGAATGGCCTTTTTTTTTTAAATTTTGAAAAGGTTTCATGTTGCTCTTTTTGTTGATTGGTTGGGGTGGGGAAGAAAATTCATCCAAAATGCAGAGAGAGCTTAAGCAAATATTCCGAGGCTGGCCAATATGAAGATGTGTTCTGGAAAGGACAGTTTTTGCCTTATGTGAAGGGTCTTGGATGCCTGGCTGAGGAGCTTGGACTTTGACAGGGAAACCTACCTTCTTGTTCCTTCCCATAGCCACTGTTATAAGTGGGGTGGATAATCCTTTTCTAACAGTGATTTGAAGGTATTGTTGTAAGGGGAAGCAGCAACCAGAGCAAAGCTTTTGTAATTCCTTTTTTTGATCTCACATGCTCACATAACTACCATAAAAACTGTTCTTTCAGCCCTGTGGAAATCTGATCGGATTCTTCTGCTTTCATTATTGCAATAAAAGTCAACTTTCTACCGCCTACTGAGTAAAGGAGCCAGGAGAGGCCATAGAAAACCATTGCCTTAAAAAAGTTATACTGCAAGATCCACTAAGGGTATCTTCTGAAGTCTCACTGTGGAGGGGAGGGAAGGGGGTGGTGGAGGGGTGGGGGTCCATTAAGGCTGTGACAGTACAGCTTCAGGTTCAGCAGTTTCTTCCTAGAAGAGAAAACTTGGTATCTAGGGACAGTGGTGTACCCTTGAGGTCTCTTCCAAGAATTATAACTCACTCCATAGTTCTAATTAATTGCCAAATCATGCCATTTCTTCCCCCTCATCTCTCTCTTTCTTCATCACTCACACAGCTACCACCTTCATTGATGAAGCTCAAACATCACCTTCTCCATAAATTTTCCCTGATATTTCTAATGGCTAGTACTCTCACTCCCAAGATCCCATGTGGTCTCTATTGGGATCTGAAAGAAGGTGATGGTCAAAGTTGCTCACTTCGATTACTCTAATAGTTTTCTAATTGGTTCCCCTCCCTCAACTCTCTCCTTATTCTAGTCTATACTTCATAGTGCTGGCTAAGTAATTTTCCTTAAGCCAGATCTAACAATGTCGGTTTCTTACTCGATTAACTCCAGTGTCTCCCCATTGTTTTTATGATAACATATAATGTCCTTCACCACCAGCCTATTTTTCAAGTCCATTAGATATAGATGTTACTTCTATTCCTGCATTGAAAAGATCCAGCTACATTGATTTGCTGCTCTTAGGATAATGCCTCTTGACAATCTTTTAAGTATTAGAAAAAACTTTTCATGTTTCTCCTGATACTTTTAAAAAAGTTTTTGAGTCTTTAGTGCCTTCAAATAGTCCCCTAGCACAAACTCAGAAACTTTTCCTAAGCTGGCTACTTTTTTGGAGTGATCTTTAGCTTGCTAATGTCATGAGGTGATTTTTTTTTGTTTGTTTATTTTTTTGATCACAGAAACTCATAGATGGTCTAATAAGGTGTGGAGATTTGTGTGTATCATTGGTGAGGGGAAGCACTCAGCCTGAAAAAAAATCACATATGCTTGGGTTACCACAATCACAGGTACAAAACAGGAGTAAAATGGGCAGCATTTATTGCCAATAGTTTTAATGAGGTCATCGTTCTCTTTCCTGCTCAGAGACTGCCTGTAGGCAGCTGAGGCCTTTAGGCTATTATTCCCTAAACTGTATTTTAAGATATAAAACTGTAAGGAACTTTAACAAGCCATCTATTTCAACCCTCACGCCCCCATTTTATAGAGAAACAAGCTGAGGCCTGGAAAGGTGAAATAATTTGCTGTGGTTGACAGATATGTCTTTGAGTTCTATTCTTTGGATGGATTTGTAAAAAAGCTGTTGGACCTTTGCCACTTGGTGGTCTGAGAACCTGAGAGAAGTTTTGAAATAAGCTTTCCACTGGGCTAGAAAGGAAAGAATATTGTCTATACAAAATCACAAGGCCACAGTATTTATAGTCTCATTTTTTTTCTTAAATGATTTCCAAGAAAAAAAATCTTAATTTTCTTCAGCACAATTACCTGCTGATTGACTTTTATATCCCATCATTTTCTCTGTCCTCCTATTCCTGTGGCATCAAGTAGCCCTGATCAAGCTGCCCAGTCCCTTCATTAATCTCAGCAAGATTTTTCACTTTATTCCTTTCTTTTTCTCTTCTCTTTCCCTCTTTTTTTACAAAGCAAAAGCTATTGGCTAGTCTAAAAAGCCCATTTAGGGAGGGTTGGTGAATATTGGTTTAAAACACTTTTTTTTTTTTTTCTGCAGAGATCTAATTATCTCCACGCAGATGCAGGAAGTTAGATCCCAGATGATGTACTTAGATGGTGTGAGCAGATTATCTTCACTCAACAAAAAGAGGGAAAATGATGTATTATTACCTCAAGAAAAGGATTTGATTGGGTTGCTTTTTGAAGTCAAGAGCTGGAGCCAAGTTATCTGAAACCTGCTGTGAATGAACATAGGGGAACATCTGCATAAGGGAGCTGGGCGGGAGAGAGTGTCCAGAACCCTATGATATGCCAAGTAATGTCTAAAAGCTTGTTTTAGTTTCAGAATATAAAGAAATCAAGGGCAGATTCTGAAGAATTGAAGAGGCTGGGAATGGTGTTGCCTTGCTTGACAGAGACCTTGGACAGTTCCTGTGTCACTATAGTTCTCAGTACTGCTGTTCAGTGATGTCTGTCTAACTTAAGGACACCTGGATCCATAAGACAGGAATAAGGAGTGAAGGATTCTGTGTGTCTGAGAGGAGAAACTGGAGAAACAAGTGTTTCTGGGGAAACAGGTGCCTTTAATTCCATAACCTATTCAAAAATTCCAAGCAGGATCTAGGCCTGCTGTCAATAGATTTGAACATGGAAAAGTCCCTCTTGAAAGTGACAATGAATGGGCCATCACTGTGATGACAATGTTTTATTGTTGAATCCTGCAGCTAGTATAGAGAATGAGACCATGTTGGTGAAAGAGATTAGACAGAATTCAGTGTTGAGAGTGATCCTGTGGCTCTCTAGGGTAGGAGTGAGAGGCAGCAAAATGTAGTAAATGGGGCAAGTTTGAACTCAAATCTTGAGTTCATGTCTTATTTCTCATTTAATCTCTCAATATTTTAAGCAATTCTCTAACATGCTGCAAGCCATTAATAGTGGATTATTTGTTCCTTTCAAATGGCACTGTCTTCTGTCTCTTTGCCTTCATAAAAGCTATTCTCCATACTTAGACGCTCTCCTTCCTCATCTTTATATCTCACATTCACTGGTTTCCTTCAAGACTCAGCTGAAACCCCACCTTTTAAAGAAAGTCTTTCCCCATAGCTTGAGAATTATAGGTTATCTACTGGGGCTGGCTATGAGGGGAACTATGCCTAGCAGGAGGATTGAAATCTAATTCATGTCCTCCCTGCTCTATATGGCTTTAAAGATAATTTAGTCTTAAATGATGTATGTGAATCATGAGATCCTGGGCTCTACAGCATGTTATAGTGGAAAGAACATGGATTCTGTAGTTAGATCCAAGTTCAAATCTTTCCTTTGTTACTTTTAACTTTCACCCAGGTGACCTTGGTTAAGTCTGAGACTGTTTTCTCATTTATAAAAGTAGGGAGTTAAATAAGATTTTTATGGACCTATCCAATTCTGATTATATGATCCTATTTTTCCTCTTATCAGGGAGAGAGGAAACAAGTATTTACATAGCAACTACTATATATCAGGCACTGCTAAGTGATCTCTATAAATATCACCACCTTTGAGCCTCATAAGATCTCTGAGAGATCCAAGCTTAATTATCATTTTCTTTTTGAAGTTGAGGAAACTGAGGCAAATGGAGGTTAAATGACTGGATTAGAGTCACATGGCTTAGTGTCTATGACCATATTTGAACTCAGCTCTTCCTGATTAATGTTATAGGGGTATAATGGGTAGAGGGTGATCTTGGACCGTAGGTGTTATAACAATACAGTGACAATTTTACTGTACAAACATTTTAAGCACCAATCATCTGCCAGCTCCTGTCCCAAATGTTAGGGCTGCAAAGACGAAGACAAGTCCCTGTCCCCTAAGGGCTGGTATTCACTACTAATCACTGGGGCCACATTTTCATTTACATCTTCTTAAATCTACCTTCTGGAGTAAGAGTTCTTCTATGCAATAACCCTTAAAATGCTTAAAGATCACAATAATTGCTTATCTAATTGGTTATCTCCTCCTTTCTAGGCAAAAATCAACAGCATCTTCAACCATTCTCTTTGGACTGGTTGCCCTATTTTAGACACTCCAACTATCAGTGACTTTCCTAAAGTCTGGTCTTTTGGAGTTTTCTTGGCAAGATACCATTTTACCATCTCTTTCTCCAGTTCATTTTACAGACGAGAAAACTGAGGTAGACAGGGTCAAATGACTTGCCTAGGGTCTCACAGCAGTGTGTCTGAGGCCACATTTGAACTCAGAAATATGAGATCCAGCACTTTATGTGCCATCTAGCTGTCCCCAAGAGTGACTATTGTTGTTGTCCTTCATCCTGCAAGAGGACCATGACATCAGGGAGGGGATGCCATGACATTCAAGTAAATCAGATTGAGGGAGGGAGGGTTGTGCAAGGTCACCTGCCTCACTTTCCCCTTTAGACCCATCTGGATCCAGTGACCAGATGTAGATCAGGATGACTCTGGATGAAATGGGAGTACTTAGTCTTTTTAAGCTAATGTCTTGACTGAGAAAGCACCCAGCTGTCCCAAAGGAGTGGTTCATTTAATAAATAGCCATTGAATGAAGATGGACTGAACTGGTAGATGGAAAAAGCATCCTGAAGGTGCTTCTTTAATAGGTCCAGTTCATACTGGACCTGGAGGCTGAGGATCTGGTTCATATGCCATTTTATATGCTACCTCACATACTATGTGACTTTGAGTTAGACACAATCTTTTGGGGTCTCACTTTCCCCATTTCTGAAGTTGAATAGAAACTTCTGTTATAATGTTGGGATCTTGGACTAGATAGTCTGTGCTCTTGATCTCTGATGCCTGCTCTTAAAAGAACCCTTCCAACTCTAAAGAGTGGCTTAAATAATTGTACAAATGCAAAATTGTTTTATTTCCTTGCATGTCACCTCTGGTGTTTGATGTTCTCCTCTCTCTCAGTGGCAGAGCAGTGGCTCCCCTCCATTTCTCCAGCAAGATCACCTCTTTCTCAGGCTTCCCATTGTCAAACTCCCTCCTTGCCACAGTACTGTTGGCATTGCCCATTCCTGGGCTGTGCTAAATTAAGCCACATGATTTTCTGGTAAGCGTCGGCTCTGGAGAGCTGTCAACTTAACTCTGACATTCATTTTCCCTGTCAGGGGATGAAATAATGAAGAAATAACAAGATACATCTCCCCACCCTTACTGAGGTTTGGACAGACCACTCTAATTGGGTCTCTCAGTTCATACTGATCAGTTCCAGGGGCCAGAAATATGGGTACTGCCTGAGGTTTAGATTTTTCTTTTCTGCCCAGAAAGGGATATTCCAGGATCTTGGGACTGAGGCAGCTGTTGTTTAAAAAAAAAACCCTTTAAAATGGACTACTGGGTAGCTGATTTCAAATTGAGCCGACATTCCAATAATCACTCCCTCCATTCCTTTACACTTACTCAGCATGTTATTTACTTTCCTCACTCTCCTGGTTGTCTTCATTTGGATAGGCTGTGGATTATTTATTTTCTAAAATGTGTTGGAATAGCAGGGCTCCTGCCCTATGGAGTTTTGAACAATACAAGTAGAGGAAGTTGTCCATGATAAAGGTCCAGGAAGAATGGAGGCCATTCTGGAGGCTTGCAAGTGATGGGGATGGAAAGGATCAGATTTATGTATTCTCTATTGTGAAGACACATCACACCTTAACATGCAGTAGGAGGGGCAGATAGATGGCAGAGAGGATGGAGCACTAGTCCTGGAGATTGGAGAATCTGAGTTCAAATGCAGCTTCAGCTACTTAACACTTCCTAGCTGTGTGATCCTGGGCAAGTCACTTAACCTCAACTGCCTTGAAAAAACAAACAAAAAACAAGTAGTAGGGGGCATCAAAAAAAAGGAGAAATCCTTTCTAATAGTCTATCACTTCTAGAGTTTGTTTACTCTAGTGGCTTGGAGGTTCAGTGGATAGAGTGCTGGACTTGGAGTCAGCAAGACTTGAATTCAAATTGACCTCAGACCCTTTTCGGTTATACACCCCTGGAAAAGTCAGGTAACCTCACTCTGCCTCAGTTTCCTCATCTATAAATTAGGGATAATAATAGCATCTGTGAGAATAAAATGAAATATTTGCAAAACTCTTAACAGTTCTTGACACACAAGAGGAATTGATAAACGAATCTTCCTTTCATACCTTCCCTTCTTCCATCAGTAGTCTTCCAAATATTCAGGGATAATTATAATGTACTCTTCCACCCCAAGTCTGCTTTACTACTCCTATTTCCTATCCTTTGGATGCTGTCAAGTTTGTCAATGTTCTGCCTAACCTGTGGTTCCCAAAGCTTACCATAGTTCTCCAGATGTGGTCAGTCCAGGGCAGAATATAGTGAGATTATTACCTCCTCATTTGTGGAAATCATATTTCTCTTAATATAGACTCAGTTCACAATCCTCCTTTTTGTAACCACAACACACTGTCTACTCATATTGAATTTACAATATTTTAAACTCCCAGATTTCAGGTTATCTCTCAGGACTTCTGCAGTTCTGACCTTCTAACCCTAATACACCAGTTTCTCACTAAGATCAATCTAAATTAGGCCACTTTGCAGTGAAGGTCTATTTGCTGCTGTTCTGCAGCAAGATGGAAATCACTAGGTAGTGGATTGTTTGAGCTAAAAGGACATTTATAGATCAGAACTCAGTGGCCCCAAAACTGTGGGCTGTCCACCTCTGTGGAGCCTTGGAATTGTTGCAAGAGGTTTGTGAATTCATACATAAATAATATAGTACTATGATAGAGCATAGGATTTGAACCTGGGCTCAGATTCTGGCTCTGTTACCTGGGTGACACATGGCAAGTGCTATTCTTCCCCCACCTCCCTGCTGTTTTTCTGTTGACAAAGGTTTTAATAGGAAATATTGTTACCCCTGAGGTTGTGTAGAAAGTTTTTTAAAAAGATGTGATTGGAAGCACGACTCCTAGTTTGTCCAGAATTTGGTAGTAAGGTTCCTAAAGTTGCTTTTAACTTTGTTTCCTATGTCTTCTTTTTTACCTGCTAGCTATTGACTAAAGCATCCCCCTAGAAGCACTATTTCTAACCCTTGTCTTGCAGAGGCTCAGAAAGTGAGACTCTCCCCCTCCAACAGCTATCCCTCTCAATTATTCTTGCTGTCCTGGATCAAGTCGAGTCAATTTATTAAGCACCTACTATGTGTCAGATGCAATGCTAAGCCTTGGGAATGCAAATTAAAGAAAAAAAGCCCTGCTCTGAAGGAGCTCACAGTCTAATGTATAAGATAACTTGCAAACAGTTATATACAAAAAATATAGATTGGATAAATTGTAGATAATCAAGAGGGAAAGAAAGAGAAGGAAGATAAGGAGAACTGAATCTCATTCAACCAAGAATTCAACTTATTCAACTTTGAGTTGCTAAGTGAAGGCTTAATTTTGCAGTTTTTCTCTAACCCTGGTCTACCCCACCCATCTTTCCCTCTCCATATTTTACTTTTCCTCAATTCTTTCTTTTCCTTGTTCTCTTCATCTCATTTTCCTTCTTCCCTTCTCTCCTTTCCCCTTTCTTCTTTTACTTCTGTACCTTTTTCTTTTCTTTATCTTCCTTTCTTCCCATTTCTCCCTCCTTCTCTTTCACCTCTCTCTCTATCCCCTTTCACCCTCTACTTTCCTCTGTCCCTCTCATCTTCTCCTTCTCTCTCTTTTCTCTTCCCTTTTACTTCCTTCAAGCTGGGAGTCTTAATGGCCGAATGATTAGACATGCCCAACTGGCCTTAGATAAAAGCCCATTAATTCATTATAATCCCCTTTTCAGGACTAATTAGTTGTTCACCTAGAGAGTCTTCACCAGTCCTCCTGATATGACATATATATATATATATATATATATATATATATATATATTCTTTTTTTAAGCTTTTTATTTTCAAAACATATGCATAGATAGTTCTCAATATTTACCCTTGTGTTCCATTTTTTTCTCTCTTCCTCCCCCTCCCCCTCCTTTGAATGGCATGTAATCCAATATATGTTAACCATGTGCAATTTTTCTAAACTTATTTCCACATTTAGCATGTTGCACAAGAAAAATCAGATCAAAAAGAAAAAAATGAGAAAGAAAACAAAAAGCAAGCAAACAACAACAAAAAAGTGAAAATGCTGTGTTGTGATCCACACTCAGTCCCCCAGTTCTCTCTCTGGGTGTAGATGGTTCTCTTCATCACAAGATCATTGGAAATGGCCTGAATTGTCTCATTGTTGAAAAGAGCCAAATCCATCAGAATTGATCTTAGCATAATCTTGCTGTTGCTGTATACAATGTACTCTTGGTTCTGCTCACTTCACTCAGCATCAGTTCATGTAAGTCTCTTCAGGCCTTTTTGAAATTATCCTGCCAATCATTTCTTTTAGAACAATAATATACCATAACATTTATATACCGTAACTTATTCAGTCATTCTCTAGAATATGTGATGCTTGCTAATGATTTTATTCCTATACTCTCAAGTGTTTTTAATGGGAATGGATGTTGAATTTTGTCAAATGCTTTTTTCTGCATTTATTGAGATAATCATATGATTTCTGTTAGTTTGGTTATTGATATAGTGAATTATACTAATAGTTTTCCTAATATTTAGCCAGTCCTGGGTTGGTTATGGTGTATTATCCTAGTTATACCTTGCTGTAATCTCTTTGATAATATTTTATTTAAGATTTTTGCATCAATATTCATTAGGGAAAGTAGTCTATAATTTTCTTTTTCTGTTTTGGCCCTACCTGGTTAGGTATTAGCACTATAAAAGGAATTTGATAGGACTCCTTTCCTTATTTTTCTAAATAGTTTGCATAGTATAGGAATTAATTGTTCTTTGGTTTGGTAAAATTTACAAGTAAATCCATCTGGCCTTAGGGATTTTTAATTAGGGACCTGATTCACTTTCAATTTGGGAGCTTGCTTAATTTCCTTTTCTAAAATGAAACTATTTAAGTAATTTATTCTCCTCTTTTAATCTGGGCAATCTATATTTTTGTAAGTATTCATTCATTTCATTTAAATTGTCAGATGCATTGCATACAGTTGGACAAAATAGTTCCTAATTATTGCTCTAATTTCCTCTTCATTGATAGAAAGTTCACCCTTTTTACTTTTGATTCTACAATTTGATTTTTTCTTTCCTTTTTCTAATAAAATTAACTAAAGGTTTATCTATTTTGGTGATTTTTTTCATAAAGCCATCTTTTAGTTTTGCTTATTCAACAGTTTTCTTACTCCTTATCTTCCTTCTCTTTCTTTCCCTCTTGATTATCTACAATTTATCCAATCTATATTTTTTGTATATAACTGTTTGCAAGTTGTCTTATACATTAGACTGTGAGCTCCTTCAGAGCAAGGCTTTTTTCTTTAATTTGCATTCCCAAGGCTTAGCATTGCATATGACACAACTCCTTATCTTCCTTCTCTTTCTTTCCCTCTTGATTATCTACAATTTATCCAATCTATATTTTTTGTATATAACTGTTTGCAAGTTGTCTTATACATTAGACTGTGAGCTCCTTCAGAGCAAGGCTTTTTTCTTTAATTTGCATTCCCAAGGCTTAGCATTGCATATGACACATAGTTTTATTAATTTCTTCTTTTATTTTCATAATTTCAAATTTGGTATTTAATAGGGGTTTTTTAATTTGTTCTTTTTCTAGCTTTTTTAGTTGCATGCCCAATTCATTGATCTTCTCTTTCCTGATATATATCTTGCCACTAGTGATTTTGTACAGTCCACTGTCACTTAAATCCAACTCACTTGCATGTCATGGCATCCTTTCCTTAATGTCATGGTCTACTTTGAGTACAAAAGAGAAACTGTAACAATAACAATAACAACTGTATACCATATATACTTAGGATCATTAATAAACATTTTATTTTCATGATATAGGAGTCATTTATAAATATGTTTGTGTTCATTTTTAACTTGATAGCTTATCTACTAGACTACATACTTGGTATTTAAAGTATTGTTAGATTAGTTTGTTTTTTACTGGGCTGAGAATTCTCTCATAATAATTGTCTTCATATTTCCCCTTTAAATTTCATTTTTTTTCTTAAGCAAAATTTTGTGGGGTTCAGCTTTCTAGCTGAAGTTCAAATCTGGTCTCAGACACTTACTAGCTTTTTGACCCTAAACAAGTCACTTGGTTTGCCCTAATTTTCTGATCTGTAAAATGAGTTGGAGGAGGAAATAGCAAACCACTTTAGTATCTTTGCCAAGAAAACTCTAAATGGGGTCATGGAGCATTAGACAAGACTGAACAACAAGAATTTAGTACAATTACATTTGAACTCAGGATGTCCCCCAACAATCTCCTACATACTGGCTACAAAGATTTGGGATGGCATCAAACTTAACAGCTGATAGAAGTTTGAGGGTTTCCTCTCTTGGAGCAGGCTGCTTTAAAGCTTCCCTTCTAATTTTGGATAGTATGGTCGTGATTTTCTTCAGTTCCATTTCCCCCCCAAACAGTCCCTGTTTCTTTCTGTCCCACTTGGGCATTTAGCTGCCCAGCCATAGAACTGTGTTATCTTTTGGGGGAGGTATGGGGAACAGGGGTGGGAGGCAATTTCCAATTTTCATTTAATCACACAGTAAGCATCAGGGATGGGGTTTAAACCTAGGTCTTTTCTGATTTCAAGATCTAAGTGAGGGAAGGATGGCTTGGGAATCAGAGAGCTTGGGTTCGAATCCCAGGTAAGCCATTTGACCTTGCATAATTTAAATGTAAATATTATAGGTAAAGAGTTCCTCATCTGTGAAATGAGGGGGAGAGACTAATTGACCTATAAGGTTCTTTTGAACCCTAAGATCTAGGCATCTAAGTGGCACACTGGATTGAGCCAGGACTTGTAGTGAGGAAGACCAGATATCAAATCTGCAGGCACTTAATTCCATTTTCCTCATCTATAAAGTGGGGATAATAATACACTTATGTTGTTATTTAATTTTTTTGCAATTTTTCCAAATTGTGAAAATATAAATACTAATAAAATTATAATTTTATTTATAATTTAATTATAATACTAATAAAAATTATAAATTAATATTTGTAAAGTACTTTGCAAAACTTAAAGTGACATATAAATACTAATTATTGGTAGTAGCCCCATTAGTAGTAGTAGCAGCAGCAGTAGCAGTATCCATTTTTTTTTATTTTTGTTTTTCTGGATTGTAGAAAAGTTTATCCCTTTTTTGTACTGCTTTGGGCAATCCTGGGAAGTTTATGGACCCCTTTCAGCATGATATTTTTAAATATTGAAAGTAAAATACACAATATTGGAATACAGTTATCAAAATAGTAAAAAGCAAAGAAACAATAAGTTTATAGACTTTTATCAATAAAAAATAATAAACATTCATTTACTTATTTTTTGCTGAGGCAGTTGGGGTTAAGTGACTTGCCCAGGGTCACACAGCTAGGAAGTATTAAGTGTCTGAGATCAGATTTGAACTCAGGTCCTCCTGAATTCAGGGCTGGGGCTCTATCCACTGCACCACCAAATGTCCCATAATAAACATTTATTAAGCACCTACGTGTGCCAAGAATTGTGGTAGGTTCAATTGATTCTTCATGACTTCTTTTGGAGTTTTCTTGGCAAAGATAGTAGAGTGGTTTGCATTTCTTCCTCTGGCTAATTTAACAGGTGAGGAAACAGTCAGAGTTAAGTGACTTAACAAGAGTCACACAGCTAAGTAAATGTCTCAGGTCAGATTTGAGCTCAAGAACATGAGTTTTCCTGCTTCCCAGTCTTGGGTTCTATCCACTGAACTACCCAGCTACCTTTCAGTCTATAGCAAAGAAAGAAAGGAAGAGAAGCGATTCCTATATTTCTCTTCATGATCCTGATTTCAGCTTTCCCCTAACCCCCAGTCAATGAGG